>NC_056733.1:1089198164-1089275664 GCF_019279795.1 Protopterus annectens | reverse complement strand
CTATCAGTTGAGTGAGTTTTCATCAAATTTCTGAAAACCTGAAGCTTTGGAATGGTGATTGTGGTACAGTGAGGATCAGGAAATTTACCTTCCTCAATTTAATGCAATTTCAGAGTTGGTATTATATATATATATATATATATATATATATATATATATATATATATATATATAAAACTATAACAAAAAAACTTCCGAAGGCATCTGTAAAACGTAAATAAAACTAGATATAACACAATAAGAAAGAATGCAGCAAGTAGAACCTGTGATTGATTATTTAAGAACTTCATCAGAAGAAATAAACTGTGCAGATTACAAAGTTTAAATAGTTTAAGAAAACAAATAAAAAATCTTGTCCAGTCAAAATCCCAGTTCAATCCCTTTACACATGATGGAAGTGTAATTTTCAAAGTTCTATTTACCATAAATATGCATGAGGTGGGTGTAACTTAAACAGAAAATCGAGTAACAGAGCCAAGCTCAAACAACATTAGACAGTTGACTATTAATACTTCTGCTGTGAACTGGTTTAATTTGACTCCAGGGGAATTTTCAGCTCTGAATGCCCTTACTATAGATAAATATTTCAGGATCATGAAAGCAGACAAAGGGACAGGACTGGTTATTATGGAACAAACTTACTATGTGAAAGCTATTGAGTCTGAATTGATGAATACCAACTATTACAAAAGTGTTACAGTATATTTTGATAGAGAGCAGTTTGTTAAAATAGGCACTTTACTGCATGCTTTAGAAAGAGATGAATATATTATATTTGAAGAGTTGTATTTTATGCTTGTGTCTAACCCTAGTTTAGGAAAATGTTTAGGCATCCCTAAAATCCATAAGAATCCAGACAACCCTCTATTCAGACTTTTTATTTCTAATAAGCATACTAAAATGGAGAAGATTTCAGAATATTTAGATTTTATACTTAACCCAATTGTACAAGCGACTCCATTTTACATTAGGATCTCATGGGGGTTCCTAAATGAGTTATTTCTAGCACAGTTAGATATTTCAAAGTATATTTTTTTTACACTGGACATTGTCTCTCTGTATACTAATATCCCTTATGAAGTGGGAAAGGAATACATTAAACTGCACATGTCTAAATATGCTAAATTCTCTTCTTATAAAAATATGACTTTGACTCTTTTAATAGTCACAGTTTTACAGAAAAACTTTTTCCATTTAAATGGACAGATTTTCCAGCAGATTAAGGGAAAGGCTATGGGATCACAAATGGCCCCTGCATATGCGAACTTGGTGTTAGCCACTTGGGAATGAAAAACATTGGTGTACCTCCCTGGATATAATTTCACAAGACTATCGTAGATATGTTGATGATATCTTTTTTGCACGGACTGGCACAGTTATGCAGTTGGACTTGTTTATACAAGCCATGGAAAACAGTATTTTTCCTGTCTTTTGTAAAATCAGGATGTGGGAGCAAAGTATCTTGTTTGGATACTTCCATCTTGATTGATTTCAATAACAAGTGTCTGGCTTCCAACATTTTTTGTAAGGATACCTACCATAATAATTTATTGGAATTTACTAGCCAGCACCCTTTCTACATGAAATATAATCTATTAAAAGGATAGCTCATTATACTTTCCAGGTTGATTATTGATTATCTGCAGTTTAAGAAAGAGTCTGACTTTCTTTGTGAACTTTTTTTGTAAAAACATTACCCCAGAAACTTAATTTAAAAGTAACAGAAGAAGTTTCTAATGCCAAACATGTTTCATTTCAACCTATCCTAAAGTGTGGTTTCCAACCTAAGCAACAAAGCAACACTCTAAATGCAGACAGAACATTAAGCTTTCCACTTCCAATTTGCAGAGACATGTAAGCTATTAGAAATATTGTTTCTAGCAATTGGAATATTGTTGCAAGCTCTCCTACTATGTCTGAACTGCTGGGTAGACAACCTTTGTTTTCATACAAAAGGACACAAACTTTAATGAGCTCTTTTGAGAACAGACACTCACAGTTTTAATAGGAAATATTTGCAATGTTTCTGACCCACCTGGGATGTTCAAATGCAGCAAATGTATCTGTTGTCAATATATCTGTACAGGACCTTCCTTTACATTTGAATATATTAATTTCTCTGTTACTTTTTCCCATCACTTTGACTGCAATTCTTGTAATATTGTTTGTGCTTGGATTTTTATGACTTGCAGTTTTTTTATGTAGGAAAGACTAGTCAGAAACTTTCTGACTGCATTTAGGAGCATTGTGCTGCAATTAAAGGCAAAAACAGTCACAACGTTTTATCTAGACACTCTGCAGCTTGCCGTGACTTTGTTAAATTCCATTTTATTGTTTTAGAGCATGTTGACTTGTTTTCTTGGGACTACTCAGCTCTACTGGAAGTGAAAGAACCCAGATGACAGCTCCGTTTGGGTGCAGAATTCTCCCCGGAGTTGAATGATGCTTCTAATTTAAAAATGTGTACTCAGATGGCAGCAGTGACAGTCTGAGTGATTTTAATTGTATGCCTTAAAGGGCTAGCTTTATTGTTGACTTGTAAGCAAGTCTGATTTTATGCACTGCTACAGCAGAAGAGATTACTACTTTGTATACTTGGGGACGTAATTGTACTTTATTACACATTACAGATGTTTGATTTCTTATTTTCAGCTAAATTTTCAGATTACATTAATAATGTTGTTCAAGCTTAGCTCTGTTACTCTGTTTTCTGTTTAAGTTATGACTGCCTCATGCATATTTATGGGCAATAGAACTTTGAGAATTACATTTCCATCATGTGTAAAGGGGTTGAACTGTGATATTGATTGGACAAGATTATTTTTATTTGTTTTCTTACACTATTTAAACTTTGCAATCTGCACAGTTTATTCTGATGAAGTTCTTAAATAAAGAACAAAAGCACGCTTAATCAGAGGTTCTACTTGCTGCATTCTTTTTTCTAGTGTTATACCTAGTTTTAGTTACATTTTACAGATGCCTTCTGAGGTTTTTTTGTTATTTTACTAATTTTCTTCACCAGTGTTTTCTCGGTTTTATTTGCATATATATTTATATGGGTTCACTTTATAATTCCAAAATCCTTAAATATCAAATCCTGCACTAACTCAAAAATCAATAAATTCCACTAGCAAGAAATTAGAAAAACAAGCAGGTAGACCACAAGTGGAAATAACTCGAACTTTAATTTAACGCTTTTGTCAGGTATAAACCATATGACTTAATCAGAATAACAACCATTACTGAACTCCATCTTTTTATATAAAAAATTAAGTCACATGATAAAACATACAACCATGACAGGTTTAAACTGCTACCAAGCATATTTAAACTTATTTAAACTAATTTAAACTTTAACCCACTGAGTACTATTAAACAACACCACAACCCTAGCCAATGGTTTGTTTTGTCAATTTACCACACTTCTTAATGCATGGTTAACAACTAAAACACATTAAAAACATAATCATGGCGTTGGGTTATTATTAATTTGATAAACAGTCCAAATATTATTTCTTGTTTTAAGACATAATAACTGTATGAATTTTACATATAAAAATCTGCTTTTAATTTTAATAAACTAGAAATAGACATTGCGTCATTTAGCCAAGGTATTTTTGTTGCATCACACCTAAGCTGCCATATTAATTCCTTAAATTCAAGGAACAGTTCAATTGGCCACCCTCTACCATGATCGACCACTTGCTCTATAGCACTAAACTTAAAATGATGGTTCGGAAACTCTAGGGTATGTTTTGTCAAAGCATTATTTAAATTACCCCTTCATATATCATACATGTGTTGATAGATGCATTTATTAAAACTGTTTATGGTTTTCCCAATGTAAAACAATCTACATTCCTGATACACAGCCACATAAACTAAACATTTACTCCAGCAATTAAGTCTTTGTTTCAAGAAAACTTTCCCATAGTCCTTAATATCAACAAATTTATTTTCCATGATGTATGGGCATTGCTCACAGTGCCCACACTTTCTCATTTGTCCTTTTTCTTCCTTGGGCTCATTTCTTTAACACTGTCAAATAGGACCCAGTTGTTAAAAATGACTTCTTTGATATTACAGAATAAAGGATTATAAGTCAGTACTAGGGCATTGTTATAAACGTTTTTCTGTATACTGTCCTCCCCAGGACTTCCATTGATAGATCTAATTCCATAACTTACCACACCTAATAAGGGGGAAACATGCCCTTCAATTCTTTTATGGATAACTTCTGCAAAATAGGATCAATAAACCATTGTGGATACCCTCTCTTAAGGAGCATACTCTTCAGTATGCCCATTTCATTAAGAAACATATTGTAGTCACTCACTATCCTTGTCAACCTAACACCCTGCCCCTTAACATTTTTTTTTTTTTGATGAATGGGTTGATAACTATCAAAGTGTATCAGTGCATTCAAGTATGTGGGCTTCCTATATAAAGTTGACACAAAAGTCCGATTCAGCTTATCTTTGTGTATAGTAATATCTAGAAAGTGAATCACATCCAGGTTCATCTCCGTGGTAAATCAAAGAAAATTAGTACTTGAATTAAGAAGAGCAAAAAATTCCCCTAATGATTCCTGGGAACCAGCCGAAAAAATTAATATGTCATGTAGAAAATGACCATAAAATTTTACATGTTTAAATAATTCCAATTTAAAAACTAGGGTGTCTTCCCATTGAGCTAGTACAATGTTCGCAAACACTGGGGCACACATTGCCCTCATAGCAACCTCTGTTTTTTGTCTAAATAGCTGATTCTCAAATAGGGCAAAGTTGTTTTTTAGAATCAATTCCATCAAGGTTCTAAACATTAGTGTCCTTGAGTGGCCATGTCGGGTGTTTGCACAAAAAAAGTCATAAAACATCTCTAACCCCTCATCATGAGGAATGACTGTAAACAGATCTTGAACATCAGTTGTCACCAAAATTAAATCAGAATATAATTCCATATGGATTTTTTTTTCAAACAGTCCCATGAACCTTTCAGAATGTGGGTATGACTGTCTAAACTAGTTTTTAAATGATAATCTATAAATTGAGACATAGTAAAGGTCTTAGAAGCCTTTGCATCCACTATTGGTCTCAAGGGAGAGTCTACCATATATTTATGGATTTTTGGTATCCCGAAAATCATTGGTATGCATGGACTGGCTTGTCTCGATAATTGGCTAGGCTTAAAATGGTTCACAAGGGCAGTTAGCTTAGTACTAATCTATGAACCTACACGTCCCCCTCCCTTGTCCAGCTTCATAACTCTTAATGATTTGTCCCTAATAATCCTATTAAGCAGATTAAATTCATCAGGCATTAAATTAATTGTCACATCACCTCTATTGGTATTAAAAATTTGTCTAATTTGGTTACTGCATAAGTTCTCAAATATTTGCAGCATCGGATGCAACGGGGGATTAAATGTGCTGGATTTCGTACATTCCTATGTACATTCTCTTTGATGTTCATGCTCAGAATATAATTTGAAATTTAACTTTCTAACATAAGGTTTCAGTTCTATTACAGCTGTTTCAACCCTTGGTCTTCTAGAAGGAACAAAGTTAAGACCCTTTTGAAACAAATTGTCCCATTCAACAGTAACATTTGTGTCACTCAAGTTGTATATCTTATAGTCACCAGCATTAGTCAAAATCACTTGACATTCTTTACCCATTTCAGCAATCACCATCTTGTCACTGCTCCTCTCCCCCTCCCCCATTGAGTCATCTCCCTGTTGGGGTAAGGGTCCATATAGTTCATGATGTTCATCCTCCCCCCATTGTAATTCTGAGGTCTCTGGTTCCATAACTGTTCTGACCTCCATGGAGGGTTGTTCTAAAGGGATTACCTCACCATCATTAAACATATGTTGATCATTATTGCTTGAAATTTCATCAACCATATCCAAAATAACATCTTCTTCTTGGGGCTTTTGCAAATAAGCTGATTATGGAAGGGGGTATTCCTTCCCATTCTCATATTCAGTCTTGTCCCTATTACGTTTTTTACTTTTTTTATTCTTAATGCCAAGAATCACCTTGTCAACATTTACAAATACCACTCTATATTCATTTGTTTTAAATTCTAAATTTAAGTCATTATTGCTATGTTCATTAAGTGTGTCAACTCTGCATTTTAAAACATTTATTTTCTTCTCATTATCTCTTAGCAGAACTTCGAGCAGTTCCCAATCATGGCGATTAAATAAGCCAATCAGTTCCTTATGTAAGTCCGAGCCATTGGTGATGCCCATTTGAAAACACCATACTCTTAACCCCTTTGGTATTTTCTCTCTCTGCAAACACTCTTTAAGGTAGCTGTTCTCAGTCTGAAGTTTCTGCAACTTGAGAATCTCTTATCTCAACGTTTTTTAGTTGTTCATCGAGGGTCCCAAGATTTAATCTCCTGTTCACATTAAATTCACAATGAGAACCCTCCCAGATCCACTCAGAAAAAGAAAATAAAGATCCTGGTTCCGCCTCCAGTTGTATATATAAAATAATTATTTTTTTCTTTCTTCTTAGCAAATAATTAGCATTCATTGCAGGTGACATGTCCTGATACTTTAGAATTATTCCCGTAAATTTTAAAAACTGAAAGGATTTGCGTAAAATAGGGTGCAGCGGTTAGCGTTGCCGCCTCACAGCAAGAGGTTCTCTGGTTCAATCCTCGGCTGGGGTGCCTTCCGTGCAGAGTCTGCATGTCCTCCCTGTGGTAGCGTGGGTTTCCTCCGGGTAATCCGGTTTCCTCCCACATCCCAAAGATATGCTGTAGGTGGATTGGATACTCTAAATTGGCCCTAGGCGTGTGTGTGTACTCCTTCCATGGAAGGTTGGGCGCTGGGCTGGCAACTTGACACCGTAAAACTCCGCTGCCAATCATGAGCGGACAGGTGATCCGCTGTGGCGACCCCTAACAGGGAAAAGCCGAAAGAAGAAGGAAAGGATTTGCCTAAAATGCACCACTAATAATGCCTTAGCATGTCAGTGTGCTATGAAATGTACATTCACTATGGAAATTCATATGATTTAGAGCTGCTGACTATCATAGGCTTTATAATTATTTCAAATGATTCAGAGCTGCCGAATATCATGGACTTGTATGACTTTATAATGCTTTCAAATGCTTTAGAATTGACAATTATCATGGAGTTGCATGGCTTTATAATCCTATATATGTAAGAATCATGCAACCAAGTGATACTGCATAATATGGACTGATACAGGTATGGCAGCACACAATTTTTCTTCATTTAAAAGATATGAGTAATGTCCCATTTGTCGGCATAATGAATCATTAATTATTTTTCTCAAAGTGAGTGTAAGTTTCCATACTGCTTGATGACGATCAGTACAGCCTCTAGAACATCAATAGGTGAAGTCCTTAATTACATCTTTACATGAAAGCAGTACAAACTTCATAAATGTAGAACATAGTGTCAGCAGCACAACAGGTAGCACACACTTGTTTGGTTCAGAAGGCTGTAGGTTTTATTTAAACACTAGATAGACTGATAACTGAAATGCAGTGCAGCATAAGGGGATGCCACACTCAAGTGTGCCATCATTTGGATGAGATGTTAAACCGAGGCCCCATCTGCTTGTACTTGAGGTAGCAAAGGGGAATGTAAAAGATTACATGGCACCTATTGAAAAGAGTAGGGGTTCTTTATCTATAAATGAAAAAGAACTCTTATTTACAACATATTTTCATATTTACAAATGTACAACTATATTGATATACAAATATATTTACACAGTCAGAATTTTCTTTACAATGAGAATGTATTTTCATCCCTTTCAGACACCCACTCATTTTTCCATAACCACCATATGATTTTACTTAATGTTGTTGCTAAAATCTATCTACTATTAAACATAACTTTATTTATTCTTCCATTCCATATACACCACATCACACGAAATAACGTTTTATCTGTTTCTTAACATATTCTTTACTGAAGTGTGAATTAGAAAACATCATGCCTTGACACAGAATGGTGAGAAATTGTTATAGCAAAGATCAGCTAAATTGTAATTGAACCAATGTATTTGGTGTAAATGTGGGAATGGAAAGATTGGCAGAAGGTTAAATTATAATCAAATGTTGATGATAATTACTGAAACAGATATACAGTATATAAGAAACATGGATGAAGAACACTAATATGTATTATGGGTGAACATTAAATATTATGAACATGTTAGTTTGCATACCTGTTACAATCTGTGTGAATACTTATCTAGTTGTAACAAGAAAATTACTCTTTAGGGAGTACCAAAAACAAAATGACTTCAAAATAATAATGATACCCTGGGTCTATAATACACAATAAGCTCCAGAGCCAGAAAATATAAAGAATCTTTATTAAAACAACATCTGCTAAGTGCTTTTGTCCCTTTTAGCTATTTACATGACTTCGTCAGAACAGTTATCTTCTAAAACACAACCCTTATATACAGGAAGCACCAGAAATCGATTTTCTTTGTTAATTGATGCTTAACAGGAGGTAGTGCCTATTAATCTTAGGGGTGATTGGTGAGATTTAGACAATGAAGTAAAATAATTCCAATGGATTGTTAAGTTAAACTCTCTTTTGTCCCATGGGTTAAATGAATATTTTTCTTTATTACCTATTTTGAAGAAAAGAGTCTTGAATGTATAAGCATTATATTTATTGAGTAATAAGAACATGTTTGAAATGTTTTTAACAGTTTTTTTTTTGAAAGAGTTAATTTTAACGTTAAGCATCCATTAACAAAGGAAATTGATTTGTGATATTTCCTGTATATAAGGGTTGTGTTTTAGTAGTTAACTGCTCTGATGAAGTCCTGTAAATACCTAAAAGGGATGAAAGCACTTAATGGTTATTGTTTTAATAAATATTCTTTTTATTTTCCAGCTCTGGAGCTTATTGTGTATTATAGACCCAGGGTATCATTATTATTTTGAAGTAGTTTTCTAGTTGTATTACTGCTAGATGTTTTATGGTCCTTTGGGAAAAGAGGAGGAACATCAAGGAAATTTGTGGAATAAACTTCTTCATTCTGCCTTCCTCTCCCTTGTGAGGTTGAAATACTGACAGGAAGAAAGCTGTTGCCTTTAGTGAGAAGGGAGGAGATAAGATGTGATTCAGGTCTCGGGGGGGGGGTCAGAATGTGGCACCTGCATCCTTGTTCTGCTGAGTAATTCCAGATGGGAGTCAGGCTGAGCCTGGATGTGGCTAAGGCAGGTCCAGTGGACCTGGTGAATGAGGAGAAGATCTGGTATCAGCTGATGGTCAGCTGTACAAATTTAAAGTCAACATAAGGATGCATCCATGTTTGTCTATATATCATCCAGAAAACTGGCACACTTTTATTTCTCTTAGATATTTTTAAAAATTATTTCTTATTATTTGGCAGTGCAACCCTATATTTCTCTCATAGCTATACTGGCAGTCCTAAGTACAAAGTTTATTAATCTTGCAGGATCCAGTCATTATAGCTTATGTATATCTCACAATTCTGTAAAAAAACATTTTGGTGCTTTTCATGCCTCAGTTGACGTTTAAAAACTGCAAGCAAATGATCTACTCCACTAATGGCGCATTTAAAAGAATCAACTTTTATATATGTAATATAGACATAATTCACAATGTAACATGAAAGCTATTACTGGCATATACCAGTGGGGGGGCTTTTATACCTGCTTTCTTATGTTTTCATTTGCATGTATACATCTATTCATGCATATTACTTTCCAAATCTTTTATACATCATCTCCATGTAACCATTCTGCCATGAGCCCATTAGGGTTGCCATCATTCAACCATTAGTGCAATCTACAGTTATCATTTCATTCATCATCCGTATATTTTCTAAGATGGCCCTTTCATGCTTTAAGCATTTAGCAAGATCAATGTGAGGAACATAACCCCATCAGGAATCAAATGCATCCGATATTCCATGTAGAGATTCCTTCATATGATGTCATACAAGTCCAATTTCAAGAATCTCTGATCTTACTCATAATATGACACTAATCTCTTCTAAATTCCAACTGAGCATCTTCCATCTTATATGGATTCTAGATATCTTTATCATAATCCATTGATTAATTTTCAGGTAACTAGGGACAAGATGCACTCTGTAGTATATTTGTTGTGGGACTTTCATGAATAATTAATGAGTACATGTAAGAGTACCCTGTCTGCTGTTAATGTAAAGACATGAGATTCACAGATGGCCCCTTTGTTGTGTACCAAATACACTGACATCTGTCTAGTTCATAGCCAGAAATGCATGCCTACAAATGCTGCTCACTGTAAACTGTATGCAGTACTGACCAGAAGCCCAGTACACTGTTTAGCACAGTGGGTCCCTCACAACCAGATGGAGTTATCTAAGTGACACATACCACATACAAGGAAGAAATACGTTTCTAATACTTGCATCCATGTCATACTGGTAATGCTAATCAAGGAGATGCAATGCCATGCTTATCTGTCTTTATTGCACTAGGTACTACACTGGTAAGCCAATCTGTCTGTTCTGCACAATTATTTATCTGCATTTCTTTGCTTAGCTCAGCTCATATGCTTCTAAATATTATGTATATCTCACATTACAACAGTATCTGGAAGATGACTCAAGTCACCAATATAGATGCTGGTGTGATATATACAGCACAAGGTGGACAGTTGTTTAATAATCGTAACAGTAGTGAGTTTCCTGTTCTTTACTGCATTTAATTGCTTGTCGTAGTCCAAAAAGACCATGCAATGAATGGAAGCACAATGTATCACCAAAACCTTCATTTGCAGCTAGGGTGTTTGTATAGATCTTGGGAACTGCAATGAAAGTAATATGCTTATCCCTTCCAGAAATTATGGCAGGATTCTGCAATACCAGAAATAACACTAGTTGCATTAAACCTTAAAGTTGTGCTGTTGCTAGCAGTACTGCATATCTATATCTATGCATATACATTATCCAGCTGGTTTATATTATGAATAATTTTCAGTGATCACTATCATTTAAGGTTAAGAGCTGTCCTTTTGTGAGTGAGACAGTCATTGTTTAGGAATTTGAGTCCCACTGCCCACATTACCTATGAGCAGGAAAGGAAATGTTATGGTACTGGTTTGCCAGTGATATGTAAACACTGCCAAGGCAGGACACCCTTTTCCACTCACAATTAATACAGAGAAGAGTCACTTAGATGCCTGCACTTATAGCATTGTTGGCTGTTCCATAGCTGAACTGCGCAAAGAACTTAGTATTTTGATTTTGAGTTTTTTTGTACCATGTATATGTCACTCTTAGAAATTTTACGCATTATTGGTGCACTACCTTTTCTCCATAAGGTATGACACTCAAATGAACCACAGTGATTGGCTGGGTCTCAGTGATGGTGGGCGGGGCTGAAGATCAGTCTTATATTAACCACTCATTTCAGTTTATAGAACACAGAATCCACTTTCCAACCAGGTTTTGATAAAAAAGTCAGGGATAATAGGATGTTGGGAATAAGGAACAGAAGGGTAAAATACAGAACAGAGAAAATGAAAATGTTTGGATTTGATGAACGGTTGAGTTGGTAGCAAAGTAGAGTTCAGGTATTGTAAGAAAATTTAATAAAGCAATGCATTTTCAGTAGCATGCATTTTGTGTACAATGAGACAGAAGTATGATATGTTAATGACACCAGAAAAATCAGTGCACTTTATTGAGTATGTATTCTCTGAAGTGTTTGTCTTCTCACTTTTTTGGGAAGTATTAGTATCTTGAATATTAAATCACACACATATGTTATTTCTTTTATGAAATCATTTCTTTCTTTAATCATAATTTTTGTTCAGGCTATCAGTGGATCAAAAGGTTGTGAAAAAGCTCTAAAATGCATCACAGAGCACCTAGAACCACATGGCTTCTAGGGGTCACTAGTCCCCCAGATCCCCGACTTAATTCAGTCATTTCTTATACAGTTATTACAGTAATTATTAGCCATAACTGCTGTGACATATGTGTGGACATGTGCCCTAGTGTCCCAAATTGGACATCTTAAAAGGTGCCATCCCTACTATCATTCTGCAGAAATGGATACACTTGCCGTACTTAAAAATGTAAGCAATAGCAAGAAAAATTCTAATATTGAAATACTATTACTTCTTTGCAACTTTTCAAAGCATAGTTCCTACCATATCCTCAAATAGAGGACCTAGATCTGTCTAGGAGTTTTAATGAGCACCAAGTTACATTCCTTCACTGATGAAGTTTTTACAGTCATATCATTCTTACGGTTTCACAATGGGCATGTATCAGCTGTGTTCATGACTGTTTATATTTCAATGCAGGAGCAAAATGAGTATACTGATATGATTACCATGTGAGCTGCTCCATTGCTACCAGAAAAAGGCTCCCATGTAGGTGTTTTGTCTACTGACATATTGACCCTACGCAACATGGCTACCGATAAACTTTAACAAATACCTGTGATAATTCAGTTTCTGTATAGTTTATTATTATAATATGTCTCCTAATCTCTGTGGATCATGAGAACTGGTCTAGTATACAGTGCTTGGGAGTGGTATTCATAACATTTTGTTAAAGTCTTTTTTTTATCACCTATCCATGAGTATCATCCTGGATTTATATCCTACTACAGCCGCCCCCCCCCCCATGCAGTGACTCACATATTTGTTCTCATATGGTGCTACTCACCATTTCTGTATAGCACATACTGAATTACACAGACCTCCTTGTTGATGTTTCTACACAAGCCTCATTGTTGATGCTTCTTTGCCTTTCTGTTCCACTTATCTTTGTGTCTAACCCAGGCCCCACTGAGACATTAAGCTAAAGTTTCTGAAAGAGCTCCAATATTGTCTATATTTTACTGTGTCCCTCTCTAACTAGCCTTCTTCTTCCTTGACTTTTTTCCAACCGTTCCACCCTTTTCTTGCTGTGGTTTTATAAGGCTGTGTCTCTGGCTTCCACTCCTGATTTCAAAAGTACATCCGTCTCCTTTTTCATTGCTACTGTCTGTTGTATAATCTGTTGAAGGACTCTTCCCACCCATTGTTTTTCATAGATCTATTCTAGAAGGCAAATTTTCCCATAGAATGGTCCATACCCTGTAAAGCAGTAAATATAGAACAAATACCTTAGCTGTGAGCAGCTAGTTGGGCATTGAGTGAAAATACCTATAGATTTAGTAGAATTCAGTATTGTGGAAACATTAAAGTTAGAATAATTTAGTACTGTTTAGCATAATCAGTCCAGTAATACACCCTTTTCTGTACTAACAAAGCACTATTAATAGCTTTCTAACTCCAATAAACCACCCCTTGTAGCTCACCAATCAAAGGACTGCACAGCATGGATATGCAATTTTCTAAGTTCTCTGTAGCCAAATTGATTGATATGGGCATCTTGAGACAATGTAGTAATTGTCTCATGTTTACTAGCAACTACTTAATCCTTAAAGAAACAGATTCAGTATGTGAGAGGGTACTTAGACAATGACAGTGGATGCTAAACTCTCGCATACAAACACAAATTTGGTTGTTGAAACCATGCACACATCCACCTCACATAAACACACAACACACACATAGACTAACTTATGCTTTGGCACCTAAAAGAAATCCTCCTAAACAACAAATATGGCCTAGACACTCTGTTGCCAAATCTATGCCTCAACAAGCCTAAAGGCACTCAGAAAAAAAGAACATCTAACACCACACATACAGTCACAGTCAGTGGAGCCTCAAACATTAAGCCCCTGAGGCAAGCAAACACTTTCCAGAACTCTTGTAATAGCAGACTCAATTGTAAGACATACTGATTCCCTTCTAACCAGGCTGAACAAAGAGACAGTAATGGTTAGCTGCTTATCTGGAGTCAGTATCTGACAAATGACACATGCACTCAAGTTATTACACCACAGTTACCAGTCTGATTCCATCATAATCCAAGTAGGTGTAGATGACATGAGATGTACCTCCCTGCACTATATTAAGAGAGACATTATGGAACTATCAGACTATGTGTCTCAGGCTGGTATGAGCGTAGAATTGAGCAGAATATTACCATCACTGAGGATGACTTCACAGTATGAGTAAAAGATGATTTATGTTAACAACTGAGTGACTTTCTTGTGTCATTCTAAGGAGTTCTAATATTTCTCAGCTTGGGAGGACATAGTTAACATGTTGCTTTGCCAAGGATGGTCTGCACCTGTCCCCTTTATGCTTTTGAATACTGGCTTAAATGTCACCCAAACCCACACTGAATAATTTAGTCAATGTCAAATTGACAAACCTACTGACAGCAAAATCAACTCAACTGAACCTGAAGATGTAACAGCTCAATGCCAGAAACCTAAATAAAAAAACTACACTCCATCCAAGCCCTCATTATACTCAAGAATATATACAACAGTTGTTAAGACATGGTTTAAAGCTGTAGAGAGTATCCCAGAAGTGCAAAATTTCAGTGCCTTCTACAAATTTAGACCAGTACCTACAGAGACAAGGGCTAAAGGTGTAGGTGTCTCGATATACATCAATAATGAGCATACCTTTAGGTTGGTCAAACAAGATGACAAGGGTGGAGTTCCTCCATGTGCAGATCACCATTGACAAAATCCCATACTATATTCTAGTCAACTATAGGTCACCCTCCATGTCCCAAGAAGCTTACAATACATACTTGCACCTACTGGAGACACTTACCATCCAAGCTAACAGTCTACTCATAGGAGACTTTAATTACCCCTCTATAGACTGATAATCTGACACAGTGTGAAATATATAGGCACAGTTACTCCTGAAATTCATAAATACAACCATCCTTGACCAAAGAGTGAAAACGTCCACAAAAGCCTTTGTTGAAGTTCTTGGCTAGGCTTATATGGGCCTCCAGGCCAATAGCTTAGTGTCATCCTATGAACCTATGAACCTAAGAACCAACCTACTGGAACTCATACTGACTAATATAGGGGAATGCTGCACCCCAATGTCTCACCCTCTCTGGTAAGATCCAACCATGGAGCTGTTTTCTTCAAAATCAAAATCAATTCTATAACCCCAGTAAAACCAATATATTCCAAGGCAAATTACCTTTCATTAAGTGATGGTTTGTCAGAATTGAATGCCCCTCCAATCCTTGAGAACATAGCAGCCTAAGCTGAATTGCACTCAGAAACTAATGTACAACCATGTTAATGGCTACATTGAAGTTGCTGTACCTTTAAGAAGTAAACTCAGAACAGGGCCTAGAAACAAACTGTCTGGATGGCATCCCAAATTAAATAAGATATAGCAAAAGGGAAAAAAATATGGCAAAAATCAGGAAGAATTATTCCCATAGACAAAAACCCTCTCATGAAACTAAATAGGCAACTAAGAGAGCTAATTAGGTCAAATAAAGCCTATTTCAATGTTAATATAGCCACTCAGGTGACAGATAACCATAAGGCCTTCTTCAGCTATATCAGAAACCTCAAGGGGAGCACACAGCAATGTGCTGAACTAGTGGTTTATTATGCCACATTCACCAGTCCTGGCAATATAGCAAATCTGTTAGTGGATAAATCCATTTCCAACTTTACTCCCCTCTCAACAACCCCTAAGAAATGACCTCAAACATAACCCATCCACCTATAACTAGGGAGTGTGTACTGACTATGTTCACTACACCTAAGAACACATCACAAACAGACAACATGCATAGTTCCAATAATATCCCTGGATGCCTCCTGAACAATCTAAAATATGACTTATCAGGACCCCTGGATTCAGTATTTAACTATAGTCTTAAAACAGGCTTTGTGCCATGAGAATGGAGGATTGCAATGGTCATCCCCTTTCATAAGGGATGACCTTCAAAAGATTCTGGAAACTACAGACTCATTAGTATGACTTAACTTATTTGCAAAGTTGTGGAAATAATTGTTATGGGCATTATAAACAAGGACAATAATAACCTCCCGACACTGGATCTATCCCAATTTGTCTTTGTCAAAGGAAGGTCAAGCTTAATGAACCTGATGGAGATTTTCAAATCTAGGTGCTTAGGATTTCCCTCTCTCTTCCCCCTTTGGCTGACCTGGTGTGACTTAGTTTGAACTCTACAGTTCCCTAAAAATAGTGTCTACAGGACTGCAATCAGTTTCTCTCAACATTTAAACAAATTGAACTCTACAGTTCCCTACAAAACGGTGTCTACAGGACTGCAATCAGTTTCTCTCAACATTTAAACAGATTGAACTCTACAGTTCCCTACAAAATGGTGTCTACAGGACTGCAATTAGTTTCTCTCAACATTTAAACAGATTGAACTCTACAGTTCCCTACAAAACGGTGTCTACAGGACTGCAATCAGTTTCTCTCAACATTTAAACAGATTGAACTCTACAGTTCCCTACAAAACGGTGTCTACAGGACTGCAATCAGTTTCTCTCAACATTTAAACAGATTGAACTCTACAGTTCCCTACAAAACAGTGTCTACAGGACTGCAATCAGTTTCTCTCAACATTTAAACAGATTGAACTCTATAGTTCCCTACAAAACGGTGTCTACAGGACTGCAATCAGTTTCTCTCAACATTTAAACAGAGTAGGTTACACACAAAAAGCATTTGTTAAGCTTTCACTTACAGTGCTTTGCAATTAAGCAGGTCACCATATTGGTCAGCCATAGGGCTCTTTATTTCTACTTGAGTGGTTGCCTCCTTCCCCTGTAACTGAAGTAAATTGACTCTTACATTAGAGCTGTAATACTTACCTTATAGCTTTAGGACGCTTTAGGACACCTTAGGAAACCTTGTAAACTGCAATAGCCTGACATTTAAACAAGCAACCCTTGTAAAATTTCCCAAAATTGTATACTGTTGGTCTGTCTTTCCTGCTAAACATAAGTGAAATTACAGTGCTGAGTGCAAGTAACATTAAAGTACTGAGTGCAAATAACACCGTGCTGAGTGCAGATTTTAGGCCCTTACATTAAACTTATCTCTGGTGTGGTGTCTTGAGTCAATCAGGGTATTCCTTGTAACCACTCCCACTGCCTTCTCTTCCCCCCCCCTCTTTCTTCAAACAGGTTAAACTGCTACAATTCAGTACAGGCATCATTTTCAAATCTAGGTGCTTAGGATTTCCCTCTCTCTTCCCCCCTTGGCTGACCTGGTGTGACTTAGTGTAAGTTTCTTCATTGTATGGATCTTTTACTGTTTTCTGTGTAACTGAATGACTTGCAGCTAAATTCTGGTTCTGCACAGACTGCTCTATTTTTTTCAGAAGCTCTATAAGTAGCTAGTGACTTTACTGAATTTCTGTGGTAATATTTGTGTTTAAACTGAACC
Source organism: Protopterus annectens (assembly GCF_019279795.1). Classification (NCBI taxonomy): domain Eukaryota; kingdom Metazoa; phylum Chordata; order Ceratodontiformes; family Protopteridae; genus Protopterus; species Protopterus annectens. The sequence continues at coordinate 1,089,258,312 of NC_056733.1, read as the reverse complement.
TGTACCTAGAGAAAGTGTATAATCAGAGCTCCTCCTTGCTGCATGTGTTTTTTAATGTTTAAATTGCACACACACACATTGAAGAAGTGCTTTTATGACTTGAATAACTTGGGCTAGCTATACCTGAAGTGCTTTTACTTGCAATTTTCCAGTTGTACAATTGTGAATAATTGATTTAGTTTTTCTGGTATATCTTTAAAATCTGGCAAGTGTTTATTTACTGCATTGCTCTCTTGCTTAGGTTTCTTAGCTATAAATCTTAGTTCATTCTGAAGTATGCTACTTTACTCCCCCACCAAACCTTTCTGAATGCATTATTATATAATAACTGCCTGTTGTTGCCTTCATGCTTACCCTAGAATTTCTGCTTTTCTCTTTTCCTAGTTGAACTCTACAGTTCCCTGCAAAATGGTGTCTACAGGACTGCAATCAGTTTCTCTAAACATTTAAACAGAGTAGGTTACACACAAAAAGCATTTGTTAAGCTTTCACTTACAGTGCTTTGTAATTAAGCAGGTCACCATATTGGTCAGCCATAGGGATCTTTCTTTCTACTTGAGTGGTTGCCTCCTTCCCCTGTAACTGAAGTAAATTGACTCTTACATTAGAGCTGTAATACTTACCTTATAGCTTTAGGAAGCTTTAGGACACATTAGGAAACCTTGTAAACTGCAATAGCCTGACATTTGAACAAGCAACCCTTGTAAAAATTCCCAAAATTGTATACTGTTGGTCTGTCTTCCTTGCTAAACATAAGTGAAATTACAGTGCTGAGTGCAAGTAACATTAAAGTACTGAGTGCAAATAACACAGTGCTGAGTGCAGATTTTAGGCCCTTACATTCAACTTATCTCTGGTGTGGTGTCTTAAGTCAATCAGGATATTCCTTGTAACCACTCCCACTGCCTTCTCTTTTCCCCCACCCCCCCTCTTTCCTCAAAAACTGCTACAATTCAGTACAGGCATAATTTTCAAATCTAGGTGCTTAGGATTTCCCTCTCTTCCCCCCTTGGCTGACCTGGTGTGACTTAGTGTAAGTTTCTTCATTGTATGGATCTTTTACTGTTTTTTGTGTAACTGAATGACCTGCAGCTAAATTCTGGTTCTGCACAGACTGCTCTATTTTTTTCAGAGGCTCTATAAGTAGCTAGTGACTTTACTGAATTTCTGTGGTAATATTTGTGTTTAAACTGAACCTGTACCTAGAGAAAGTGTATAATCAGAGCTCCTCCTTGCTGCATGTGTTTGTTAATGTTTAAATTGCACACACACACTGAAGAAGTGCTTTTATGACTTGAATAACTTGGGCTAGCTATACCTGAAGTGCTTTTACTGGCAATTTTCCAGTTGTACAATTGAGAATAATTAATTTAGTTTTTTTTTTGGTATATCTTTAGAATCTGGCAAGTGTTTATTTACTGCATTGCTCTCTTGCTTATTTTTCTTAGCTATAAATCTTAGTTCATTCTGAAGTATGCTACTTTACCCCCCCCCACCAAACCTTTCTGAATGCATTATTATGTAAAAACTGACTGTTGTTGCCTTCATGCTTACCCTAGAATTTCTGCTTTTCTCTTTTCCTAGTTGAACTCTACAGTTCCCTACAAAACGGTGTCTACAGGACTGCAATCAGTTTCTCTCAACATTTAAACAGAGTAGGTTACACACAAAAAGCATTTGTTAAGCTTTCACTTACAGTGCTTTGCAATTAAGCAGGTCACCATATTGGTCAGCCATAGGGCTCTTTGTTTCTACTTGAGTGGTTGCCTCCTTCCCCTGTAACTGAATTAAATTGACTCTTACATTAGAGCTGTAATACTTACCTTATAGCTTTAGGACGCTTTAGGACACCTTAGGAAACCTTGTAAACTGCAATAGCCTGACATTTGAACAAGCAACCCTTGTAAAAATTCCCAAAATTGTATACTGTTGGTCTGTCTTTCCTGCTAAACATAAGTGAAATTACAGTGCTGAGTGCAAGTAACATTAAAGTACTGAGTGCAAATAACACAGTGCTGAGTGCAGATTTTAGGCCCTTACATTCAACTTATCTCTGGTGTGGTGTCTTGAGTCAATCAGGGTATTCCTTGTAACCACTCCCACTGCCTTCTCTTTTCCCCCACCCCCCTCTTTCTTCAAACAGGTTAAACTGCTACAATTCAGTACAGGCATCATTTTCAAATCTAGGTGCTTAGGATTTCCCGCTCTCTTCCCCCCTTGGCTGACCTGGTGTGACTTAGTGTAAGTTTCTTCATTGTATGGATCTTTTACTGTTTTTTGTGTAACTGAATGACCTGCAGCTAAATTCTGGTTCTGCACAGACTGCTCTATTTTTTTCAGAGGCTCTATAAGTAGCTAATGACTTTACTGAATTTCTGTGGTAATATTTGTGTTTAAACTGAACCTGTACCTAGAGAAAGTGTATAATCAGAGCTCCTCCTTGCTGCATGTGTTTTTTAATGTTTAAATTGCACACACACACATTGAAGAAGTGCTTTTATGACTTGAATAACTTGGGCTAGCTATACCTGAAGTGCTTTTACTGGCAATTTTATCAGTTGTACAATTGAAAATAATTGATTTAGTTTTTTTGGTATATCTTTAAAATCTGGCAAGTTTTTATTTACTGCATTGCTCTCTTGCTTAGGTTTCTTAGCTATAAATCTTAGTTAATTCTGAAGTATGTTACTTTACCCCCCCAGCAAACCTTTCTGAATGCATTATTATGTAATAACTGCCTGTTGTTGCCTTCATGCTTACCCTAGAATTTCTGCTTTTCTCTTTTCCTAGTTGAACTCTACAGTTCCCTACAAAACGGTGTCTACAGGACTGCAATCAGTTTCTCTCAACATTTAAACAGAGTAGGTTACACACAACAAGCATTTGTTAAGCTTTCACTTACAGTGCTTTGTAATTAAGCAGGTCACCATATTGGTCAGCCATAGGGCTCTTTGTTTCTACTTGAGTGGTTGCCTCCTTCCCCTGTAACTGAAGTAAATTGACTCTACATTAGAGCTGTAATACTTACCTTATAGCTTTAGGACGCTTTAGGACACCTTAGGAAACCTTGTAAACTGCAATAGCCCCGCTACGCTCGGGCTCTCTTCGCTCCCCTCCCTGCCCCCAATTCCCTCCCGCCCCCAGTACCTCTAAATTTATAGTACTATAGCCACTCCCTCACTTTCTAGATCCTATCTGCTTTCATCTGGGATAATTCCACCCACCCCTATTCTACTACCTACATTTAATAGCACCTATTAGCTTTCATCTGGTATTCTCCCATCCCCCTTCCAGTACCTTTACCTCACCACTCTATCTTCTGGTGTTGCATCACCAGGTAAAACAGTTCCTTCACTCACTAGCTGAATCACATATAATGATATACTCCTCTTTACTACCCCTCTTGTTCACACCATATCTCCTTAAATTGTATGAAAACCAGTTTCTTACGGGATTTCAGGTCCCAAAAGGCCATACTATCACCCTAGCTGTAAATCCTTCCACCTTCAACCATACTTATAGTACCAGATCCTATCCAACATGTTGTTCAGTCTATCAACATCTCAACCCCAGGCACATTAGCTCTAGATCCAAACACTACCACAAACTAATAAACAAATTCCTGAAGTTCATCACCAAGTATAGACTCAACCTAATACTTGGTGGTGATATTTACCCCAACCCTGGCCCACTCACTTCAGATACACATACCCCCTCTACTTGTAATCTAAGCTACAAACCTACAATTAATAGGCCAACTAAGTCTCTCCTAGTCTGTCATCTCAATATTAGAAGCATTAATAACAAGGTACATGAATTCCACTCCCCTGAGATTCTCTGTTTATCTGAAACCTGGTTAAAACCTAACACTAAAGACAATGAAGTGTTACCACCTGGGTACAACATACACAGGCTGGATCATGCTTCGAGGAAGGGGGGTGGGGTAGCTGTACTCTATAAATCTGAGTTGAATGTCACCATAGATGTAATACAACCTCCTCAGATTAATAACTCTGAGATTCTTGCCACCAAATTGCAACTTAATAAAAATAAATGCATTAATATCATCTGTATGTACATTCCCCCAGGTAACAATATATCTACATTTGAAGATATCCTGCACTAGTTATCATGTCACTACCCCCAAAAACCCTACTACTTGGAGACTTTAACATAGACTGGGGCACCTGTTCCTTAGAATCCCCAACCACCCATATTAACCTGCATGCATTTACATAAATCATATCCACCCCTACCAGGATAGGTAAACCAAACCAAAAAGAAAGTATACTTGACTGGGTACTCATAAACAGTCACCCCCAACTGTACACCTCTGGTACCCTCCTTAATGGCCTAAGCGATCACCTTCTCACATATGTAATTAAGCACAAAACCATTAATTCCCAACAACCCTTACTCAGAAAGGTTAGAAACAATAAAAACTTTGACCCTGCCAAATTCCAACAAGAACTAAACTCATGTAATTGGTCTATTCTAAAACACCTCCCCTTAGAGGAAGCAGTAGCATACTTTAACAACAAATTCCTTGAGATCCTTGATTTGCATGCACCTGTTCGTTCAAAGAGAACCAAGGCAAAAACTGCACCATGGCTTTCTATAGAGTCTAAACTCAAAATTACCCTTAGAAACAAAGCATGGGCTTTATGGCGTTCTTCTAAAGACCCTCAAGATCACATTAAATACAGGCAATCCAGGAACGAAACCAAAAAATCAATTTTACAAGACAAAAAACAATACTACTGTAATTTACAGACAGTAAATCAAAATAACCCTCAGAAGTTTTGGGCAGGTTTAAATTATCTACTACATCCTGGACAAACTTCAACCCCAATCCCTGCTACTACTATTGATAAAACCCATGAAAATGTTTCTGATAGTTTTAACCAATTTTTTACTGAGGACAATTCAAGCCCTAGCTAGCCAACTACCTCCTAGCTCCCCTGGTCCTGAAAGTATCACCCCTAGAAACCTACTTGCGTTCAGCTTCCAACCAGTTGCCACTTCACTTATCCGTACCTTGATCAAAAAATTAAAACCCACTACACTTTCTGCTGATCAACTCCCTGCCGAGTACCTACAAAAATCAGCTGATGCTATTGCTTACCCCGTCTCAATACTAATCAATCGAACCAGAGTAGAAGCTAAAATTCCCACCATCTGGAAAATATCCTATGTAATCCCACTTCACAAAGGAGGCAGCTCTACTGAATTCTCCAATTATAGGCCAATAGCTATACTCTCTCCACTTGCAACGATTATGGAAAAATGTATTCATAGACAACTCATGCACCACCTAATCCAAAATTGCCTTATGGCAGACACTCAGCATGGCTTCCGTCCTCATCACAGCACTACTTCAGCCCTCCTAGCCTTTACTAACACCATAAACCATAATCACAACAATAATTATATATCCTCATCCCTTTTTTGGATCTTTCCAAGGCATTCGATATGGTTGATCAGCAACTTTTAATCCACACCCTGCAAACATTCTGTCTAGATACTGGAGCCCTCCAATGGTTTCAATCCTACCTGAATGGTCAACAGCAGGCTGTCCTCTGGCAGAACAAACTCTCTAATCTTCTACCTATCACCCTCGGAGTACCACAAGGCTCTATACTAGGGCCCTTGCTGTTCTCCATCTTCATTAACGACCTTTATACTGTCATCCCAGAAGTCAGCTGTGTCCAATATGCTGATGACTCTACTCTGATTTGCTCAGCCACATCTCCAGTAGAGTTATGGTCAGCTACCCAGACCACCTTTAATTCAATAGAAAACTGGCTTTCTGAACATCATTTGATCCTAAATCCCAAAAAAACTAAAATGCTGTTATTTTCACCAACACGTAGGACTACCGCTTTCACCTTTACCATAAAATCAAATGATGGCACAATAATCTCCCCTGACCCATCTACAAAACTATTAGGTGTCATCATAGACAATAATCTCAAATTTGACCTACATGTTAACCAAACTATCAAAACCATCAATAAAAAACTAGGGTCACTTTACAGAATAAAAGCCTTCCTAACCCCTCCAGCTAAAATTGCCATAGCTCGCTCTCACCTTCTTTCAACCCTTCTGTATGCATCTCCTCTACTCTCGAATTTGAACAAGACTGTCCTTAACAAACTCTCAATTTGCTACAACCACATTGCCAGGTTTGCCACTGGGCTGCCTTTTAGGACACATCATTGCATCAATCTAAATCAGCTTGGTTGTCTTGAACTACCCAGCCTAATCCAGTATAACCAACTGATTATGGCCTATAAAATCCTCTATAATCCGGACAATACTCCTGCACTTAAAAATATTATCACCCCCTATAACAATCCTAGACCGCTTCGATCCTCTAACAAACTACTAATTCAGACTAGCAAAATTAATAACACAGCCGGTGATTCTCTCTTTGCAAACTCTGTAAGTAGATCCTGGAACTCTCTTCCAGCTGATATTACCTTACTTTCCACCTTAGGTCAATGTAAAACTAGACTCAAACAACATTTGTCACTTAACTGGCTATGTCAATGTATCAAGCCTGGTTAACTCTCTCTAGAATGTGTAAAAATCTGTTAACCAGTTTACTGTGTAATTTAATTTAATCCTGACTTGTGCTCAGGATTAACTGTAACCTGTGGAACTTGTTTAACTTGCTTACTTATGTAATCTCTGTAAATAGTCTGTTTGTAATATGTAATGCTGGTATTATGTAATGCTGTATCTGCTTACCCTTGGAGCTTTTCTCCCCGGGCCTCCGCTGAAAATGGACATGCATCCAGTCGGACTATCCCAGTCAACAAATGTAAAATAAAATAAAAAATAAAAAAATGGACTTCTTTGAAAAAGTCACTAAGGCAATGGATGAGGGGAAAGCAGGCATACTGTCTACTTAGATCTATCTAAAGCATTTGATAGAATATCCTACTTGGGCATTATCAACAAACTTATCGAACTAGGCATAAACCCCTTTAAGACATGCTGGATAGCTAGCTGGCTCATGGATAGGAACCAAGAGGATAAGATCAATGAGGTCACATCCACAAAGAGGCTGGTCACCAGCAGAGTCTCTCAGGGCTCTGTGCTGGGTCCATTCCTATTTGGCATCTACTTCTTGGAGGTCAAAGCCAATGTCAAAGGCCTCTGTCTGACCATGATCACAGATGACTGCAAACTGGGACAAGTCATTGAATCCCCCAAGATTAGAAGACCTTTCAGGAACGTCTAACACAGACAGATGCTTGGTGACAAAGTCATGGCTTAAATCTCAATGCCAAGAAATTATATTACCTTTTGGAAAGTCAGCCACCCAGGTAACTACATCATCAATAAATCAACCCTAAAAGTTGATTCACTAGTCAGGGATCTGGAAATTCATGTAAACAGCAAACTAGCCTTCAACCAACATGTGTCCATACTAAGAAAATCCTTCTATGTTGCTCAATTTATAAGTAAGGGCATAGTATCTAGGTTCAGAGAGGTCATCGTACCACTGTACTCAGCCCTCATCAGACCCATCATAGAGTATAATGTCTCCAGTGATATGTGCCTGACCAGGCACATGCAGCAGTTGGAATATCCAAAAAGGTTCCTAACAAAGAAGAATACAGGGAATAAAAAAATGTCCTATGCTGATCACCTCACAGCCCTGTCTCTTTAAAAGGTATCACACAGACTACTGAGAGGTGACCTTTGCCTGGCATACAAGGCATCCCTGGACCCTGTTAGTTCTGTAGTTATGCTGTATAACCAACTGATTATGGCCTATAAAATCTGTCTACCAAGTTGCATCTGTAAAAGTGGTGGTTGTCCTTGACTGAGGTACAGTGTAATTCACAATAGCATCTCTAGTGCATGCTTCCACTCTCTGTGGAATGTGTTCAAGCTACCAATCATGCTGGTATGCTTATATTATGTGCTTTCACATTTTGCAGATTATCTCTGACAGACCTACTGTGCTGTATTATGTATTAAGTGTGTTTATATTCTCTGCAAAGTTTCCTATATACAGAATGTATAGGGAAACCTTTAGTTTGTCACTATCTAGTAAAGGGGCACTCAAAGATCTGCAATGGTAAAATTGCTGAGTGGGTTTAATTGATGTTAGAGATAGAGAAGAGGAAGTTGAATGTTATATGTTTCCTTACATTTTCCTCTCTGCAAGTGCGTGTGATTTTGAGGTTAGTATATATAAAATTAAACCATATCCTGCCAATGCACAGTTTTGTTAAGTTATCATTGTTATGCAGTCATCAGGGTTTTCTTTTAGACAGCAGTATGTATTACAAAGAACTTTTGCAAGCAATATATATTTGGTCAAAAGGTCAGTTCACTATTAATATTATGTTTTTGCTTTGCACCAAAAAAGTATGTATATAGTTTGGGGGTGCTGGGCCTTATCCCTAAATCAAGAAAAATGGTGGGGCTTGTCATTGCTCAAAAACATTTGCATGTTTGTTTTATGACCTCTGGAGTGTTGCTGTTTTTTAGTTGTACCCTCCCAGGCATTTAGATGTTTGACTTCTCTAAATCATGGGTCAATTAAATTTGAGGTAATTATTTTATAGTAACTCCATGTCAGTAATGCCCATGTATCTTACCTCATATTTTAATTTCTTTCTTTTCTTTATTGACATATTTGAGTATATTTTTTCAGTGTTATTAACTGTTAGTAAGTTCACTTGTTAGAGTTAGATATGGGTTAAAATTTGGCAAAACAAAATTCTGAACATGTTTTTGAGATATTTTTAAATACTGCACTGATATTAATATACTCTTCATAATTTTAAATTTATTTTATCGGGATATTTGTAAATCACTGCCACTTACAGTTTAAATGATGTCTAAAATTAAACAGAATATTGATATTTTACTGTGTGTTGTTCTTCACCATATAGTTAATATTTTGAACTTTCTTATTTCACTGAGTATTTATGACTTGATAGTTTTGTTTAAGTCAAGGGCTAACACTAAATCAAATGAAGTAGTGGGATTAGGAAAGAAATTTTTGCGTAGAAAATGAAAATGTACTAAAACAGTAATCCATAAAGATTATGCAATGAGAGCGAGCAAGTTGTATCATCCCAGCCCTCATCTATAGTTAAAGCATTACATTTAAAACATGTAATATTTTTGGAAGCTGGTTCTCTCAAATTGCTCCCTGACACTTGACTGAATGCTAAACTATGAAGAGCACACAAACTGAAAATAGAATCAGAATATCTCAAAATTAAAAAAAAACAAGTGTCATAAATAAAAAAAGCCTAAAGCAGCAAATAATGTACTTACCATATAAAGCATACTTTAACACTGATTTATAATATGTGTATCACTAAAATACAAACCTAGATATGTGAAAAAGGTATATACAAAGGGTCAGGCTTCTCTGCACCCAACAAATGGGAGTCTTTACCTTCTTTGCTACTGAACTGATACATTCTAACTTCAAGGTTGCATGAACCAAAGGAATGTGCATAAGTAAATTTTGCACATCAGAAAAAAATGCTACCATCACAGAGAGGTAACATGTACAAGCGGATAATATAAGTGAACAACTCTTGAAATGGAAACTGAGGACTGTTTGGAGTCTTGCAAATGTTTTTGCAGGTTCATATGTTATTATTACTAGGCTACAACCAGTAGGGCCCTTGCAAGTCTAGCCATGCACCCCAACCCATTTGGATCCCAAGTATCATATGAGAGGGGTGTTAGTAAGCAGGTAGGAGGTATACTAGGATAATACTTTTCTTATTGATGGCCTCTGTCTATAAGGAACATGGGGGCCAGACTGGAGGTAAATGCATGATTTCCCATCCAATGTTTAAGATTTTGTTTGAATGGGGACAAACTCTGTTTTACATGGATGGGGAGTCTATTCCATAATGCATGGTTCTGTTTATGTAACTACAACAAAACTGTCACAATAACAAAAACAATACTATATTGAAAATACCACAGGCATTCAAACACTGAATAGTGAAATGGCTAACCTTATAGACACACATACGATCTTAGAACTAAATAAAACACATTTTTTTATCAACACTTAGTGCTTTCTTCCTTAGTACAGACATCTTCAGAGTTTAATCAACTAAATATTAATCCTTATTTAAGTAATTAATTCATACATAACCCTACCAATTGTAAAAAAGCATCAATTAATGCAATAAACTATTGCTCAGCAGTTCTTCTGTACCTGAATGTGCAACAAGTATGAACTTCATTCACTGTTGAAGCAAAATAATAAGATATCATGGTAAGGATTTCATATTGTGTAACACTCTGCAAATTAATGGATAAAGCTCTAAACCAACATGATCAACTACACAGAAAGTCAATACAAGCACATATACCAACTTGTAACCTCAATAAAACTGTCACAACATCTAAATGCTACACAAAAACCTGGACTAAATGATTCTGTGTCAATACACAGTGTGCTTAAGCTAAGAGCCTCAATATTAAGTTAACAAAGTTTTTATGGATTGCTATGCTTTATGTAATTAACGTAGTGTTTTTATTAGATTTGGCAAAAAACATTTTTAGTGATGTAATAATGTATGAATTAAGTATTTAAATAAGGATTAATGCTTGAATGATTAAACTCTGAAGATGTCCATTTGTACTAAGGATGAAAGTGCTAAGTTTTGACAATACATTTTTGTTTTATTTAGTTCTAATATCATATGTGTGTCTATAAGGCTGTCTATTTCACAATTTTCATGGGTCCCTATTATATTATTGTAAAGACTGTTCAGCGAACAGCATTTTCAGTGCTCTTACATCAAACATGCCATTCACTGAAATGTTAATAGTGAGATCGTGATACAGGGAGGATCGGAAAATTTGCCCTTTCCTCACTGTAGTGCGATCTCAGAGTTGGTATATATAATTAGCTGGGGATGTGGAGAGCACAGCCCCCCACAAGAGCAGAAATCGATGAACAGTGTTTTCAATGAAATACCATTCGTTCACGGGAGCTTTAAATAATTTAATATAGACCCAATTTTCACTATCCAGTGTTTGGAGACTTGTGATATTTTCAACATAGTATTATTTTTGATGTTCTGTTTATGTCACAAGTGAAGTTCAAATCCCTGTATTTAACATTTCTGGTCCTGTTTGTTTTGCACATGTGCAGCAGATCCATCAAATGTGTAACTGCGGAAGCCCTGTAAGCCAAATAAAGACCCCCTTCTCAGCAGCCTGTGGGAGACTGAATATAGAAACAAAGCCTTTAAATGATCAGTATAGCAGAGGGTATTCATGCCCTGAATTCTCCTGGTGAGAAATCTTTGTGGGCTTTGCAACTGTTGCAAGTGTCTGGCTAGATACATGCCAAAGGGGAAATGTATTCAATGACAGGTCTAATAAGGGCCAAGTTGAGTGGAGCTATAACTTCCTTGGACTCTGATGCCATATCCTTACCTATAAGATGGGTGGCATAGAATGATTTTTCTTATTATCTTAGCTACATGCTGGTCAAAGTCCAGATTGCTGTCAACATATGTTCTCAGATCCCTTGCTACTAGTTAGACTCTTAGGGGCATCTTAATGATGGAGTAATTAACTTGTTTTGAAGTCAGTTTTAGGCCATGCCTTGGCAGCAGTGATTTGTCTGTATTATATCCACTTGCAAGATGTTTGTGTCTTGGGGATAATCTATAATAGCTCCCAATTTACAGTCATCTGTGAACATGGTGAGCCAGAGATCTTTAATGTTAGCCTTGACTTATGAGAAGTAGATGCCAAACAGGACCGGGCGCAGTATGGATCCCTGGGGTACTCCATTGGTGACTGATGTCTTAGTGGAAGTGATCTCATGGATTGTGACTTCTTGGGTCTTGTCTGTGAGCCAGACAGCAATCTGGTGAGTTATGTAAGGGTTTATGCCTCGCTCAGAGAGCTTCTCAACAATGTCTGAGTGGCGTATTTCCAAACCAAACCAATGGGCAAGACAGGAAATAACTAGTAGCTGGGAAATGCTGCCAAGCTCCATAACCAACCACCAGATTGACCAATCAATGAAGTAAAAGAATAAGCAGGATCTGACCACAAAGTTTGTGGAAAACAATACTCCAAAGTTTATTAAAATGACTCAAAACCAACACTCCAAAGTTTATTAAAACAATTTTGGAGTATTGTTTTCCAGAAATTTTGTGGTCGAATCCTGCTTAGTGTTTTACTTCATTGGTTGGTTAAGCTGGGGGTTGGCAGCATTTCCCGGTTACTTAGTGGTGCATTGTATTAAATGCCTTAGTCAGATCAAGATACACAGTGTACACTATTTTATTCTCATCAGTTGCCTTAGTGACCCTCTCAAAAAGTAGGCATGACCTTCCCTTAATAAAGGCAAATTGGGATGGAGCCAGTGTTTGCAGGATGCCAGTGTCTTTATCATTTCTGTAATAATTCATTCCATGGTTTTTCATATTAGGCCTCTTAGTTCCCTGCAGTAGCATAGCTATGGCAGAGCGCAAGGGGGGCAACTGCCCCAGGTGCAAAGGGCTGGGGGACATGATCAGCAGTTTTGTTAATGAAATAACATTTGTGGTCAAACCTGAGTGCTGTAATGCTATGTGTGTGGTCTTAACATACAAAAAAAATTGAGCTCTGTATTGCTCCATGCAGGCAGGTTATAAACTGCAGCAACTGTTTGCTACCTTTGTAGCACACCATTTGCTACAGTTTAAAATATTTTTTTGATAGAATATGTTGAATGAAGGTTGGGGGCAAGGCACAGAAATGGGGCTTGAATGGCTGGGTAGGAGGGAGGGGAACATGTCATGCAGCTGGTCACCTGGTTGGTTAGTCAGTAGATGGAATGTCCTTTTTTTCTGTTTAATGGAAGAGCTAGGCTGGATGCATAAATCTATTTCTAATAAGCCGATCAGTACAAAGTAGTTATTTGGTTATTATTATTCTTCACTTGAAAAGCTGAGGGGTGTGCTGGTTGAACCAGCTACACTTCTGTTTCCCTGGCTCAGTTGATGGTCCACCATTGTGGAGGGGGATGACTGTTGTGGTTCTCCTTTCACTTTGAACATAGCCTGTTTCAAGGCTGTAGATGAAGAATGCCTCAAGTAGTCCTGATAGGTCATGTTTTAGATTTTTCAGGAGGCAGCTGGGGATGTCAGGACCCATGGAAGCTGTGTTCTTGGCATTAATGAGTGCAGCCAGCACCTGGTTCCTGCTGATAGCTGATGAAGGTATGTTGGAGGGAATTTCACCTGGTGGAGCTAAGGGGGAATGGGTGTGATGTTTGAGCTGAATTTATTAGCCAGTAGATCTCCTATGTCATCCTATTTGGTGTAAGTGTACTATTCACCATCAGTTCAGCACACTGTTGTGTGTGTCCCAGACATAGCTGAAGAAGGTCTTCTGATTGCCCTTAGCCTGTGAGGCTATCCTGACCTCATAGTTGGCCTTGTTGTATTTTAACAAATCTCTTAGTTTCTTGTTTACTTGTATAAGAGAACACTCGTCATTAAGGGAGTTGCTTTTCTTGATTTTGGCCATGAGTATTATTTAATTATATACTCTGTTTAGATGAGAATTCCACCAGTGGGTTTTGTTTTTTAATGTTAATTTTGGTTTTATTTCTGGTAGGTACAGCAGCCTCTATACAATCATTCACATGTTTGTATAGTGACTCTGTGAATATTTCTGCATAGGTAGCTATGGTCTTGGGGTTGGGGGGAATGTTGAATTTTAACAAACTGTCACTTAAGAGGATGTAGTTTGCCTTTGTATAGTTCCTAACTGTTTCTGGTTTAGATGGATTTCCTAGGTTGATTTTTACTTCACATGAGACAACTATGTGATCCAACCTCACTAGTGGAAACATGGCATGGGTGGGGGGGCCTTCAATGCTCTCTCGTCTTAGTGAGTACCAGATACAGCATTTTTGATATTCTGGTGGGAGGGTGCACTATCTGTCCCAGGGTGTTTGTATTAATAAAGTCCAGGAAGCATTGTGCCTTTGAGTTTGAGGCAGTGGATCTTTCCCAGTCTATAAAGGGATAATTAAAGGCACTTCCAGAGTACTTTCTACGGCTTTAAACCAAGTCTCAGTCATGGCACAGATATCTACATTCTCTACAGTGAGGAGGGCTTGAAGAATGAGGAGTTTTTTGTATAAGCTCCAAGCATTGTGCAGTAACACCTTAAGGCTGCTTGTAGACTTTTTCACATTGCCTAAAAAGGCTCTAAGGATGTGGATAAAGTTTTAACCAATAGGTAAAATCCTTGGGGGGGGGGGGCAGGTGCTTGGCAAAGCAACATGTTCTTAAGATACTGCAGTCTGAAACTTTCACACATTGTATTCATTTGTAAAGGAATTAAGGAATAAAATCAAATTAAGATCTAATTTATATAGCCAAGTTCATTTTACTCTGCATTAGTATTTTCCAATGAAGAATGTGCCTAAGAAGCATTTTATCAATAACACTTTTAGCAAAATGTTTATTTGAGAATAAACCCTTTTAAATTGTACCAAAAGTCAAGCCAATTGTTGAAAACAATAATCTTTTGTTCATATTGTGGCATCTTTCTTGGTTTTGGTAGAATGCTGCTCAAGGCTAGGTTAATACCAGCCTGGACACATATTCTGAGAGTTCCATGATGTCTCTCTTCTTATAGTCCAGCGAGGTATATCTCAAGTCATTTGCACCCATATGTACTATGACTGTATCATATGTGCTTGTATAATGTGATAAATCTTGTGTCTAATAGACAACTGACTGTGACCCTTTCCTTGCACAACATTGTGAGTGGTGAAATGATGTGTGTCACTATGGAGTCACCTATGACTAGGACATTGGAGTGTTTGGAAGTTTGCTTTATTGGCTTTTGAATTCAGTCAGTGTAACTCTTAAATACATGTTTTTTGGTGGATATTATTGGTATTGTATGTTTGTGAGGTTGTACTAACAAGAAGTAGAAACACTACCAACTATATTTCTCAAAAGCATGAAACGTATTATAAAATATCTGAAACTAATTAATATAATTTAATTAATTTAAGTTACTATCTCCTGTTTAAACTTAAATCATACTATAGATATATTTAAGGTTTGTTTTTAGGATAGGATGTATATTTTTAATAAAGGCATTAGATTAATTAGTTTCAGATATTTAATAATATATACTTAGAATATACATTTACATCCACTTAATGGTAGTATGAATATTTAATTAGAAATCCCTAACTGATTAATTTATTTTTTGTATTGTTTAGATTTAGGCAGGGGCTGTTATCTTCCAATTAAAGGCCATTGTTACATTTGTGTTGTATTCTGATGAAGTCCTGCAATGATCTGGGAAGAAAGTGCTTAATAAATATATTGCACTACAGAGGGGTTGGATCCTTTCATGCTTTTGTGGCATTTTATGTTTGTGAGGATGCTGAGGGTACTTATTATTTTGGTTACTTTGAGTAGACCTTTGTGGTTTAGGTAGGTTATTTTCATATCCACAGTATATGAAGGTCTATGTGTTTAGTCTGAGCTGTGTATACAGTATGTTTTGTTTAGAGTGCTGTTGTGAGGTATTCATAACCTGCTTGCTATTTTTCATGGATTCATGTGAGGGCTTTGCCTCCAATAACATTGTATAACTACATCTCTCACAGACTGTGTTCACTGGTTTAAGTAACAGATGGTTGCTGGTGAACATGAGACAATTGTATTGTCTCAGGATGCCTACTTCAATCAGGCTGGCTATGAAGATGGCTAGAAAGTTCATATCCATGGTCCCAGGTGCTACTAATATGGGCTGTAGGGGAAGTTGCATCTATGAGGTTTGGAGATGACTATCTGAAGGTACTCTCTCTTTTAAACAAACACTCTAAGTCTTCATATGAAGAGCAGCGCACCACCTAGTGCAAATCAGTCTCTCTTTGTGCAGCTTGTGCAGCTATTATTTAAAGTACAACAGGAATTTTGAGAGTGAGCTACATAACAATAGGGCTCAAAATGTCTGAACCAGTACCGTGGAGTGTACCATGTCACTGCGAGATGGACAGTGTCATGTTAAATCGCACTATATATAACACAGAAAATATGGTTCAAAAAGCTCAGTACAGCACACCAACTAATAGCAAGAAACTTGAATTTAACTTTGGAAGCAAGTAACGCCAACAACTAGTCTGGGAACCATTTTCTATCATCAGAAGGAACATAGATAATGTCAGCAAAAACCTCATTAATTTCCCAACTTAGGTTACTCAAGAATGACAAATAGTGGTCATTTGTCTGTTGGCTGCTATTATTGTCTCACTGCATATACACTCAGCTAGAAATCAAATGCCCCTTTGCTCCTTTTCCTACTAGAGGCAAAATAGTAACACTAATCACAAGCTAGTTCTTAAGAAGCAGGTGACAGGCTCTTTAGTGATCAGCAGTCTTGTCTGGTCTTAGAGGTGTTGGAGCTTTCTCTTGGAAGATGCCCTGGATAGCAAGTACAGCTCAGTGCAAGAGAACTAAGCTGCACAATGGTCCAAAACCAGACTATGCAGGGAAGATCAATACTGCCCAATCACAGACTGTATGTAATCAGTCTCCACGCTCCTCCCACTATGAGCAAGACAGGAACACTAATCCCAAGCTGGTTCTTAATAAGCAGTTTTCAGATGTTCCTGTGATTGGTAGTCTCTAGAAAGGGTAGAAAATAATGCCCATGTGCTCCTTCTTTCACCATGAGCAAGACAGACACTCCAATCCAAAGCGGATTCCCGAGATGTGATTTTTAGGCTGCCAGTGCTTGGTAGGCTTGTCCATTTGTTTGTGACTTCAAAAGTAGGATGGAACAAAATGGATTAATGTATTAATCTTCTTCATATATTGTTGTCTGCACTAAAGAATGGGAAGATATGAAAGGGAGAGTAACTGAAGTTTTTTTAACAGTCTATATATTATTGATAAATGCACCAACCTGGGCATAAACCCTTACGTCACAAGATGGATCGCAAACTGGCTCTTAGACGGATCCCACAAAGTAAGAGTAGCGGGATCTATGTCCGAATCCAGACCAGTAATGAGCGGTGTGCCTCAGGGCTCTGTCCTGAGGCCCCTCCTGTTTGGCATATACTTCTCAGAAGTACAGGCAAGCACTGAAGGACTGTGGCTGACCAAGTTTGCAGACGACTGCAAACTGGGTGCTATAATAGAGTCTCCCGCTGACATGGATATCCTCCAGAAGGGCCTTAATGAGACTGATGCATGGTGTCAAAGCCATGGTCTCAAGCTAAATGCTAAAAAATGCGTAGTAATCCCCTTTGGAAAAAACAGAGTACCCGCAAACTACCACATAGGAGGTAACCCCCTGAAATCTGAAAAAGTAATAAGGGATCTAGGGACCCAAGTAGATAGTCAGCTTTCCTTTGATAACCATGTTGCCAAGGTGGTTAGAAAAGCCTTCAATGTGACCCATCTGATCAAGAAAGTGTTCGCATCAAGATCTAAGGATGTAGTGGTGCCCCTCTACTCTTCCCTCATCAGACCCATTATTGAGTACAATGCACCAGTTGGAATGTACCTGGCTAGGCATCTCCAGCAGCTGGAGAGACCACAGAAGTACCTCACTAAGAGGACTACTGGCCTCAAACAGTTGCCCTATGCAGCACGATTGAAAAAACTAAGGCTTTTCTCTGTTGCATACCGCCTTCTCAGAGGCGATCTCTGTCTAACATACAGAGCCATGTCCAACCCAGAACTGTTGAACATGCTCCATCTTAGCAAAATCAAATCTACTCGAGTTACATGCTCTAGGGATATAAACCTCAGCACAACAATGAATAGAACATGCTGGAGGGATAGATTCCCTTCGCAAAGACTTCCCTTGCTATGGAACAAGGTCCCGATCTACATAAGACAGAGCCCCTCACTATCACTCTTCAAGAGGAACCTTGACGAGTGGATGGGTAACAGAAAGTTCACAACAGGGATCATACCAACAGCTCTACTAGATAGGGGCCAAGGGTACTAGCTGTTAGATCAAGGGCCTAGGGAACTAACCAAACGGGCAATGAATACCGCACAACGTGGCTGGGCTAATATATGCCTTTGGGCAGATAGCCTAGTACCTACCTATGAACCTATGGGGAAGACCTTCCTAGTTTGAACTTCTAGTGCTCACTGTTATGATTAGACAAGATGACTCATGGAGGAGCTTCAAAAGTAAAATATACAAAAGAAGCTTGCCATTCAAAAGCCACTGAGTTTAACATCACAACAGGTGGGTGGGAAACAATCTTAAAACAGCAGCAGGTCAGTGGCAGTTTTAAAAGAATAATACGACTTATTTGGTGAATTTAAAGAGAAGTGAGACCATGCTTATCTGCCTTACTACTTCAGCTTCCATCCATACACCTTTGGACATTTCTCTATCATCATTTGAATAATGATTGCAGGTTACCCAACCATGCTTACTGTAATAATTACAACATTATGCTATGTTTATTTACACACAGACACATGTGTGTGTGTGTGTGTGTGTGTGTGTGTGTTTATGTATGTATGTATATATATATATATATATATATATATATATATAATGATAGATAGATAGATAGATAGATATGGGTCTACTTCACTTGATTGAAAGCTCACTAGACTGAAACTCATTTCACAGAGCTCACTTGACTGAAAGCTCACTTGACTGAAACTCATTTAGTTGAAAGGTATATCCTCTTTTCCCTACATAGTTTTGGTATATATTGTGTTCTAAAAAGTTATTCATTATAGTTGTAAGTATCCATGTATATGGTTTAAAATAGATGGGAGGGCTGTGCTCCCCACACATCCCATACTATATATACTAACTCCATGATTGCACTACAATACGGAAAAACGCATATACCTTTCAACAAAATGAGTTTCAGTCAAGTGTGCTCCTTCAAACGAGTTTCAGTCTAGTGAGCTTTCAATCAAGTGAAGTAGACTCATACATTTATATATATATATATATATATATATATATATATATATATATATATATATACATACATACACACTACTGAAAGATTTCTTATTAAAGCTGGCAATCATTTATCGTCATCCTCATATTTCTGTAAATGTCTAAACTACCATGCAGCAGGAACAGAACTACTAGCCTCATAAAGCTCACAATAAGATAGACGAAATGTTGCTGATAGTATGTATGCAGATGGAATGGTTGCTAAGGTACTGTAAGTTGTTTACAAATCTTCACCTAAATTCATGTCTAATGGGAAATATAAAATCAGTTTTTAGACTTAAACTCTAATAAGTGCCACCACCATGCAAATATGTTTGTCCTGAAGACTTTGCCATTTACATTTCTTCAGTGATTTGTATCGTTCCAGTGAAATGAACATTTTTTGACCTATGATGACACATACTGATCTTGTCAAAGGATCAAGACATAACCAAATCACCAATGAGATATGAGTTAAAATAATCCTTTTACTTTAAACAGATTTTGTCGTCAACATAACCGAATGACCTACAGCCCTACTTTATACCACTGAGTGGCTAGCCCTGCCATGGTGCACAGTCTGTGATCCGTGTTCTCGTCTTGATGACACTGTGCACCAGAGAATATGCCCAAAGTGGTTGGTTTACATAAGACTTTCCCCTGTAGGGCACAATGTAGAGTCTGTGTTGCTGCCCACAGCTCCATTCATTGGTGAGCTTGAGATGGAAATAGCATGAACCCCACAGAGACATAGGGAGAACATGCAGATTCCAAACAGGTATTGGTCAGAGGTCAGGATTGAACCTTGTACTTTGTGCATTGCAGGTGATGACCTTAATCATTATGCCAACTGGTCTCCTGCAGTCATATGACAAGGTCACAAGAAAACTGATTCGGGCAGTATTGTGGTGATTTGAAGTCCCAGAAACATTGGTAGTATTAGTGCAGGCTATATATAATGATCAAATAACTGAAGTACGAACAATGTTCAGTCTCACACAGGGGTTCCCAGTGGGAGTAGGTGTGCAGCTCTGAGCTCAGTGCTGTTCATACTGGTGATGGACTACATCAGCAAACAGGTCAGAGGGAACAGATCAACAACGTATGTATGCAGATGATGTGGCATTACAGGCAGACTTCGAGCAAGAACTTCAGCAAAGGATAGGGGAGTGGAATGGAATGCAAAACTGAATGCACATGGGATGAAACTAAGCACAGATAAGACAGTGATAATGGCAGCAAATTGAGTAAATCAGAAGAAGCTGAGAATTGAGGTATAATGAAAGATAGTGGAACAGGTTAATAGTTTAAAGTATCTGGGAGGGGTGGCTGATGAGAAGAGAAGTCTGAATGAAGATGTTAAAGTTAGATTCAGATGGACTGCAGCCAACTGGCATAGAGTGTCAGGTGAAGCATATGTCAGAAGAATGCCAAAGAAGCTGAAAAGTAAGATGCACAAAACAGCAGTGTGACCAATACTACTGTATGGTACAGAAACCTGGGCAATAAAGACAGAACCAAGGAGAAAGCTAGAGGTGATGGTAATGAAATGCCTAAGAAAGGTGATAGGATTCACACTGTGGGACAGGCAAAGAAAGAGGAGATAAGAGCAGATGCTAAAGTAGCTCCAATTACAGAAAAGATCAAAGAGAACAAATTACAATGGTTTGGGCACATGCGCAGAAAAGACGATGACAATCTGGTGAAGAAGATTTGAGACAGACAGGAAGAAGGTAAGAGGAAATGAAGGCATCCAGCAAAAAGGTGGATGGATTGTGTGAGAGAAGATCTGCAACAGTCAAGCACGAGTGCTCAAGAAGACAGGAGTGTGGCATTGAATCGAGAGAGATGGCAACAGTTAACAGGACACCATGATTCCATGTAGAAAAAAATGGGAAAAATGGAGTTGATGATATGAGATTTTGTAGTGTTCAATTTTGAGAAGATAATTGCCTGTGGTAGGAATTTCCGCTTGCTGCAGTCCATAATGCATGCCCAAAGTTGTCATAATAATGCCCAATACTAGGTTAGTTCAATTTTCAAAGAATGCTAATCTCTTGTCTTAGTGGATCATGCCCCTTACCTCACAGTCTACCCTCACAAACTCTATTGTACCATGAATTTCATCTTTCCTCGATGATTCCTTTACCTCTTCTCTGCATTCTCCATCATTCCTTTCTTTTTTTGTGATAAACTGTATTAATACAGACCACTTTAATGTGTCAGTTATAGTTTCTGTTATAACTGTGAGACCAGTTTATCCTCCTTTCGTCAATCCTGAACTTAAGGATTACCTGCTAAAACCACTTTCTTTATACATACTGACTTCCAGTTTGTACATTTAATCTGAAAATCCATTTGATATTGTTCTGGTCTCTCCTAACTCTAATCTTCTAGTAGTGAGCTGATGTGTACTCTTTAATCATATATTCTTTTGCCATCTTTTGCATAAACTCTTTTCATATTTATCTTGTTCTTTAATTTCCTTTTGTCTTTGCTCCCTTTTTTTACATTTTCCTCTTCCTGTCCTCATTATATTTAAGCTTACTTTCCTTTTATTTACATTTATCTTACCACTGCAACACATATCATTTTACCTGTGTTCCTCCCTTTTCCACCTATATCAAATCTAGAAAATATGCTCCTGGGATTCATATCGGTCACAATACACATTTCTGAATAAATTTTACTTAGCTTATAATAAATTTCCTTTATTTTCAATTAGAAGTGGGATTGTCAAAGAGATGAAGAAAGTAGACAGGAGTATAAGGAGATGAGGTGCATGGCAAAGAGAGAGGTGGCGAAGGCTAAGGATAAGGCATATGGAGAGTTGTACGAAAGGTTGGACACTAAAGAGGGAGAAAAGGACCTGTACTGATTGGCTAGACAGAGGGACCGAGCTGGGAAAGCTATGCAGCAGGTAAGGGTGATAAAGGATAATGAGGGAAACATACTCACAAGCAAGGAGAGTGTGTTGAGCAGATGGAAAGAGTACATTGAGGGGCTGATGAATGAAGAGAATGAGAGAGAGAGAGAAGGTTGGATGATGTGGGGATAGTGAATCAGGAAATTAAACAGATTAGTAAGGAGGAAGTAAGGACAACTGTGAAGAGAATGAAGAATGGAAAGGCTGTTGGCCCAGATGACATACCAGTGGAAGCATGGAGGTGTTTAGGAGAAATGGCACTGGAGTTTTTAACCAGATTGTTTAATGAAATCTTGGAAAAGTCAGAGATGCCCGAGGAGTGGAGAAAAAGTGTTTTGGTACATATCTTTAAGAATAAGGGTGATGTGCAGAGCTGTAGTAACAACAGAGGGATACACTTGATCAGTCACAGCTTGAAGTTATCAGAAAGAGTAGTGCAAGCTTGGTTAAGAATGGAGGTGATGATTAGTGATCAGCAGTATGGTTTCATGCCGGGAAAGAGCACTACAGATGCAATGTTTGCTCTGAGTGTTGATGGAGAAATATAGAGAAGGTCAGAAGGATTTGTATTGTGTCTTTGTGGACTTAGAGAAAGCATATGACAGGGTGCCTAGAGAGGAGTTGTGGTATTGTATGAGGAGGTCGGGAGTGGCAGAGAAGTATGTAAGAATGATACAGGATATGTATGAGGGTAGTGTGACAGTGGTGAGGTCTGCAGTAGGAAGTGACAGATGCGTTTAAGGTGAAGGTGGGATTACATTAAGGATCAGCTCTGAGCCCTTTTCTTATTTGCAGTGGTGATGGACAGGTTGACAGATGAGATCAGACAGGAGGCCCTGTGGACTATGATGTTTGCAGATGACATTGTGATCTGTAGTGAGAGTAGGGAACAGGTTGAGGAGACCCTGGAGAAGTGGAGATATGCTCTAGAGAGGTGAGGAATGAAGGTCATCAGGAGTAAGACAGAATATATGTGTGTGAATGCAAGGGAGGACAGAGGAATGGTGAGAATGCAGGGAGTACAGTTGGCAAAGGTGAATGAGTTTAAGTACTTGGATCAACAGTTCAGAGTAATGGTGAGTGTGGAAGAGAGGTGAAGAAGAGAGTACAGGCAGGGTGGAATTGATGGAGAAGAGTGTCAGGAGTGATATGTGACAGACGGGCACCAGTAAGAGTGAAAGGGAAGGTCTAAAAGAGGGTAGTGAGAACAGCTATGTTATATGGGTTGGAGATGGTGGCATTGACAAAAGGCAGGAGTCAGAGCTGGACGTGGCAGAATTAAAGATGTTAAGATTTTCAATGGGTGGGACGAGGATGGACAGGATTAGGAATCACTATATTAGAGGGTCAGCTCAGGTTGGATGGTTTGGAGAGAAAGCCAGAGAGGCAAGATTGCATTGGTTTGGACATGTGCTGAGGAGGGATGCTGGGTATATTGGGAAAAGAATGCTAAGGATGGAGCTGCCAGGTAAGAGGAAAAGAGGGAGGCCTCTAAGATAAGGTTTATGGATGTGGTGAGTGAGGACATGCAGGTGGTTGGTGTGACAGAGCAAGATGCAGAGGACAGGAAGAAATGGAAACAGATGATCTGCTGTGGCAACCCCTAACAGGAGCAGCCGAAAGAGAAAAAGATTTTCAATTAATTCACAATGTCTCAGTTTTCATACCTTCATCACATTTTGTCCTATAATCACTTGTTCCATTCCCAGAACATTTGCTACCTCTAGATTCCTTAAAGCTGTAACTAAAAAATTAGAACCAGTGCCACAATGTTTATATTTCTGCTTAGGATTATCAAGTTTAGTTCTGATCCCTGTTTCTTCCAGTCTGAGCAGGAACTTTCTTTGTCTTTACTTCCTGTTCCAAATGAGGTGCCAATGATATCAGGTGTACTTAATCCATTATTTTGACTAAGAATTTCAAAACAACTGCTATACAAAGTATTAGCTAAGCTAAAATCTGAAGCGAAGCTCATATCAATGAACCCCAACTCTCCAAATGATCAAGTACAGGAAGGGATTTCAACTGACCATCATATTGTCTAAACATATTTAATTTATTGTCTCTGTCACACAAGCAAAACATTATGTCAATTATTTTTATGTATACTTTCTAGTAACCACTACTAGCATTTAGAACATTCCCTGTCATCAGCTCTGGGCTTATCACTCTATTTTTTTTCCTAATAAGCCTTGTAGCTTGCAATTCCTTAATCGCTAGTATTGTTTTAGGTTATGAAGTATCATTTTGATGTCCCAAAGAAAGCAACAACATGCATGGACTAATTCAGGGAAAATGTCAAACTTGATTCTGCAATATTGTCATTGCTCAATACCACACTGTTTATTATCATTATTTCTGAGATTTTTCTGATATCAAAACTATTTTTGTGACCCCGTCTTCATACTTTTTTTACCACCAGAAAGGCATATTATTTTTCAGTTTTTCTCTTTCTGTAATACTGAACCATAACTTATGGCAAACAACAGTGGGCATGGATATTTTTAACTTGATCTTGCAGTTATTGTAATAAATGACTGTGAATAATTTACTTTGTTAAAACTACAGTCTATTATGTTTAAAATATTATCAGCTTTTTGATTTGTGTCAAAATGTATTCTGCCACTTGTTGCAAAGTTTAGTGTTAACCTATGTGTTGCTATCTACTACAAACAGCAGTGAAGTCCATTTGTAGATGCTTTTCCATCCAAAGGAAGGAAAGGCCAGCTATTTGAAGGAAAATATCACCTGCATACAGTGAAATGGCATTAGGTAGGCCAACTGAATTTATGTCATTTACTAGTATGAAAAGAAGCAAGGGTCCTAGTACTGATACCCGAGAGACCTCTGTAGTAAATGTTTTATTAGACACTATTGATATTTTGAAGATTTTTTTCCTTTTGTAAAATCTTTTGCTTTACTTAGATATGCTACTAACAGGCTAAATGTATTAGTGGAATAGTCTCACTCACAAAAAAGAAAAAAAAAGCACTCCGCAAACCTCTTAATACTTACACCAATATAACTTTTTCATAATCTTCATTTATAGCATATGCATCCTAAAGAAAAAAAATACATTACTGATGTCTGCAATAATATCTAAACTATACTTTTGTATCATGGGCATTTGTACCTACCATCTCACTTTTCTTTTCTAATTAATCGGAATGGCATGCTTGTTTCTACAAGTCTCTCAGTAATTATGATTACTAAGTAAGATTCATGTTTATAGGTTTAGTGGCTGAGTCTACAATTTTCTAATCTTCAAGACTGTATATGCCACAACACCATGTTGTTGTTGAGAGTGAGAGTCAAGCCTACTTTTGAAGGAAGTTAATGACTGACTTTTTTGATTCTAAGAGGAAGTTTATTCCATAATGTTGAAGAGGATGTGTAAACTGTCAGCTTGTTTTTCTTTTACAGATATTTGGTTGCTCTTCCAAGAGATGTGCTCCAAGTAGGTGACTGTTGAAAGTCCAAGAAGAATTAACTGTTATCTTTACAGCTGTGAATGTTCAGGCAGTGTCAGTACCTTTGAGAGTATCCTTCTTTCTCTGAAGTACAGTTATCTTGGAGTTATTACAATTATAAATGTGTGACTACATATTGCATAAGTCAATACATGACAAATCTTCAAATATATCTCTGTTTAAATATAAAATAATCAAAGATTAGTGATTGAAATCAACCCTTTTGAAAACACAATCAAAAAACAAAACAAGATTCCTTTTCTGAATCATCTAAAATTACTACTACTTACATTAGACAATTTCTCTAAATAGTGGTAGTGTTACAGAGTTTTTCTAAGGTGAAGTGTAGGACTGAGATTAGTATGCATTAGTATGATGGACAGACGGACTTTACCAGCCTGCTCCTCCTTACAAATACAAGCCAACCCATACTCTGTCTCTAACTAAAACTCTACACCTTACCTTAGGAAAACCCTTTCCATAACACTACTACTACACAAGACACTCAGACATACTCTCTGCATACATCATCACAAATGCACATCACTACAGTTTATTGCTAAAAGATATTGGATTCAATTAACCCCAGAAAATAAATCATACTACTCTCAGTAAAACCGACCTCTTGTTCTCATTATTGGACAATATTTACCTGGAAATTCCTCCACAGATCCTGCTTAACTCCTGATAGTTTCAGAAATCAATCCCTCTAGTAATGGGTTATGCTGGAGATGTCAACAGTTTGATAAAGCTGATTGGTCTCATATTTTCTATGAATGTATAAAAATTAAACCCTTTTGAGAAAATATTAATAATTTTATGCAGGCGATTTATACAGATAATTTTGTCATGACCAAAGCTTTAATATTACTGAATATGACTGAAGTTTTTTTTTTTTTAAATAAAACTAACCTCTACGTTCTTTGGACAATGCTAGCTATAGCTAGGAAATGCATAACAAAGAGGTGGAATTCTACCACAGTACTAGCAGAGAAGATTTTCTGTGTTTATTGAAGAAGACGGCTTTAATGGAAGTTAAAACCAAAGAATTAAGAATGTTTCCTACGCCATTAACTAATAATCCTTGGGAAAATGTTTGTCACCGATTGATACTTTACAAATGGATCTAACCTCCTCTTGAAATAACTACTTCTTAAGTTAAATTTAACTACTTCTGTATAACTTATCATTCATTTACACGTCAGGCTGAATGTAAATTTGTATATAGTTAATTCACTAACTAATATGATTGTATATTATAATAAATATTTATTTATTGTTTGTTTCTTAGTCAAAATACAAATTATCTAAGTAAAAAAAAAAAAAACAAATGCACATCACTAAATCAATACCCCTACCTAGCCCCTACTCTTACCCCATCCCACAAACGTGCATATATACACACTTCCGTCCATAATGCCAAAACCTTCAATATATCCGAAAGTTTTGGCATTAACATCTGAAATCTATATTTACCTGTCAAAAATATATTTCATCAGACTTGTTGTGACAAATCCTTTACTCAATAAAACATCCATTTGACCACTTTTGCAAGCACTTTCAGCACTCAGTGAAGTGACTATTTGATTGACAACAACCACATGGTTACACCTGGAGAAGGCAGATCTACTAAGTGAATAATTCTGAGCAGCCTGCTCTAAGCAATATAATTGAAGAACTAGCAGCAAAGAGTTTAGATTCATGACACAGATGGCTCATCTCAAAATGGTTATCTGGATGCATGGCTTTGCTCTACAATGTGCTGATGCATAAATCAAAAGGAGTACTTATAATACTATGTTGAACTGAGGTGATTGTCCTAAGGAGACCTGTGTTGTTATCCTATGACAGGATATATTATTAGGACTGCTTAAAGTGCTTGTTAAAGAGGTTTACCTTCTGGAACTGACTTGCATTATCAAATGGAATGCATCTGAATTGTTGGCAGAAACTTTAGCTTATAAAATAAAACTAACAAAAATTACAAAAGTATGCTTTGTTTTATTTTCCTCCAACAAATCTATATGAGGAGAATTTTCTTTTTTTATTTAATAAACAAATTCACATACAGAAACTGAATTGCTGGTTTCAGAGACTTTCTTTTTGTTACAAACACCACGCTAGTGCTGCTATCTATATCTGTCTATCTAACGATAGATCAATATACAGAGATAGATAGATATACTACATATATGTATACATACATACATATGTGGATATCAAAACACACACGTGTGTATATAATATAATATATATATATATATATATATATAACACACACACACATGTATACACATACACACACACATATATATATATATATATATATATATATATATGTGTGTGTGTGTGTGTGTGTGTGTGTGTGTGTGTGTGTTAAGAGAGAGAGAGATAACAATCATGCATGGTTGTAGAGGGTGATGCCACATATAACAGGGTGCAGCCAAAAGTTATTAGAGAATCTCACTATACTATTTTGTAGATGCACACTAGTCAAAGTATACATAGTGGGTTATCACTGTCTCTATACCCTTTGTGATACTATTACTTTTAATTTATTTAGTTTAATTAATGCTCTTTTCTGCAAAGTCTCATTATGTAAAACAGTGCTAAATGCCTCAGCAAGTACTGTTGAATGCTTTATCATTGTTACAATAAGCAGTATGGGCTACTGGCCCTTCAAGTGCTATTGGCTATACAAATGGTTATTCCATGGACAAGAGGGAGGACCTGCAGATATTATTGAACTCCTGTGTGCTTGCAATAAATAATGTGTATAGCCACTGGGCTGTGCATAACTGGTAGTATAAAACAGAATGGTATTCTGAACCATTAGCATTCAAGTTGCATGCAAACCATATCGTTATTTGTCATGTGTAATGGTATGTGCATAGCACACTTTTGTGTGACTTTAACTAAGAAAAGATGTGACTCCACATTGCTGCTATGAAATAAAAATATATGGTTCCTAGTGGGAATTCCAGGGACTGGGATGACTGATAGCCAATAGTTGTCTCCTTGCATGAGCAGGGTTGGTAAGGTATACCATGTTTTTGCTGTTATTGATGTATCATAATTTTGCTGCTATTGCTTTACATCCTGCAGCATTCATTTTCTGCTTTATGTCACACCCTGCTTTCTCTAGCATTTATTTATGGTCATGTTCATAACATATTGCTTCATTCTTTCCTCAATATCACCTTCATTTCTCTTTATTTTGTACTGCTAAGTTAGTCCTGCAGGTTTTAGTTCCCCACCTGCCTTACTGTAAGTTGTTACGATATTTGTTATTACAACTTGCTTTATTATAGCTTTTGGTAACACATTGTACTGCAACAGTATATGCTAATATGTTTTTAGTGATGCTACATTTAATCAGAAAAAAAATAAATAGAATAAATAGAGAATTGTAAACACTTTTATGATCTGGGTTGCATTTATTTATTGATCATTTTTTGGGCAAGTTAGTCCCACTAGGCTAGTGGCGGCTTTCGGGGGAGACCTGAGGTGGTACATATTTCTGTTTGCTATACTTATAGGACAGACTAACAGTAAAGGAAATCTGTTACAGGCTGCAACATGAGGAGTTCTCACAGCACTCCTCCTATTCTGCCCACACTCTGTGAGCAAACCTAATAGTCTACATGATTAAAAATCTTTAAGGCACACTAAAAGTGAGAGTGGAGACATCCTCCAACCTCCACCTCACCCTGAATATACCTAGGAAGAAGTCAAGAAGCTGTAATCAGCTATAATGGAAAAGAGCACTAAAGCTCAGAAATGATGTACAGTTAAGAGGTCAGTTCCAACCCAGAGAGTGCCTAGACCAGGGGCCTGCAACCTGCGGCTCTGGAGCTGCATGTGGCTCTTCCACTCCTCTGCAGTGGCTCCCTGCACCTTTGAAAAATAATGGCCACTCTATCACACACACACACACACACACACACACACACACACACACACACACACACACACACACACACACAGCGATCAAGCGATGGACTTTAAATATTGCTCTTATAAACTTATAAACTTGTAGACTAACATGATTTCTGTTGTCATGCATTCCACACACACAGAGCGATTGAGCAATCCCCTGGCAGAAGCAGCATCTCCTGAAAAGTTTCCATACCTCTCAAGTCTTACCACAAGACATCTGGACACAGCCATAAATAAAGGGGAACAAAGGAACAAAAATAGGGATGGACTTCAAATATTGTTCTTATAAACTTAGAAACTTGCTTAGAATAACTTGGCTTCTGTTAACGTGCATTTTTCCACACACACACACACACACACACACACACACACACACACACACACACACACACACACACACACACACACACAGTTACCTCTCACCTGTACATATTTTCGCAGAATGTCCTGACTTTTGCCTCATATTTTTGGTCTGTTTTTCATAAAATTGTCATTTTCTGGCAATTCACTGAGGTCTGAAGTCAGAAAAAAATAGACATTTGAGTTTCAGACTTCATACCCATCAGAAAATTCATGCTACTGCAAAATATGTTTTATCAACTTTCTAAGTTTGTAAGAGCAATAGTTAAAAAGTGTCCCTATTTTTGGGCCTTTGTGCCCCACTCTTTATGGCTTTGCCCAGATTTCTTGTTCTAAGAGATTGAGAGATATAACACACACACAGCGCAATCGAGCAATCCCAACAAAAGAACAAAAATAGGGATGGATTTTAAATATTGCTCTTATAAATTTAGTTCTTTTATATTTAGGATATTAACTATATATAAAACTTTGTACACTGTGTTCTCTTCATTTTAGGGGTCAGATAGGTTTTGTGGTGCCAGATGAATTTTATTCGGTGGGAGAGGGGCCAAAATGGCTCTTTAGTGAAGGTTGCAGACCCCTGGTCTGGACATTAATATCACAGAAAGATACTTATCTTAGTTTGCATATTCTCTGAGCATGCCTGTCATCACTAGTTATAATGACCAAAATAAAGGTTCTAGAATGACCATGTTTGCATTAGCCGTGCAAATATAAATACTGCAGGAGTACAAAACATGCAACTATTACACAATGATGTAAAACCTTTTGCAGAAAAATAAATTTTTCTATTATTATATTCAGTTTATGTGACACAAATGAAATCGCAAAACACAGGCTACATAAACAAAAGTATCAGTTATGTCAGGCCTACAAAATATGTGACATTTTTATCAATCTCTTTTTACCTGAATATGTGGTATAGCTGTGACTTTCATTTTTTTTAGTTTGTCATTATTCTACAGCATCAGGTACTCTGCGTGCAATGGACTGTATCATTTTGGAACTTAATCTACTTCCAGCTATTTTTTTTTCAGGGTGTTCTTTTGATGCATATTGTGATTTCTAATTAAGCTATGACTGTAAAATTATAAAATCATGGTACAAGACATAACTTATAAATGTTTAAAAATTATGTGTATTACACACAAGCAGTATAACAATTTAAAGGTGCTATGTTTTGGCATGACTGTTTTTTTATATACTTCTGATTTGGCCTTGTCCTATCATATTTAATTCCACATATGTGCATTATATTCTTTATAGGCAATGTTAATACCTTACATTAGTTTTGATCAGCACAGTTAAAATAATTGTCAAAATTATACCATTTCTCTAAAATTCAAATTCTGGCACTGTGCAGGATGTCACATTTCCCCTAGCTCAAGATTCTGCAATAACTTCATGCAATAAAGTCCAAACAAACAATGATATAATTTCTACATACCAAGAAATGATAATCAGACAAGCATTCTTTTAATCCAAATGTCATTTCTTTTAATTCAGGAATTCTACATCATGGATATTCATGATATAGCAATTGTACAATCAAAAATGTCATTACATCATATACACAGTATAACATACAACATTGCCCTTATTGTACACTTAAGTAAAGCACATAAACATTAACAATTTGTGCAATATAGCTTACAATACAATAGGGTATACTGAATGCCAAAACCAGGTAAATGCAAACATTAACAGCATGATAATGTAACCAGGAAAGTCCCAGCATGTAAAATGTAAGCATGTGGTATTAACTATAATGATTGCACTGATTTAGGTTTACTCAGGGGTCTTCTGTTCCTCAGTAATAGTACAGTATAATTAATTTTATAATGACAGCGGTAATAGGTAAGCAATATCTTCATAGTGAAGATATGCAGGAATATCTTACACATATTAGGACAGAATATTGAAAGTTAATGGGAAATATTTTAAAGTATTTATTAGGGAGACAGGTGGCTTACATCAATGCTATTTACTACAAGTTTTGGCTTTCATAAAATATTGCAAAAATAAATATTTTTAAAACCTCTAATACAGATAACTTGCTACAAGTCAATTATGTTAAATGCTGTTTACACAGACTGGATAACTACGGACTTAAATCAGCATGGCGTCAACAGAACCTCCACCAATACCTCATAGTGAGGTAAACCACACAGAAATGCAGGTTGGGGGATTTCCTTAACTGTAAAAACATGCATTTAAAGAAGGACTTTGATACAGCTTGTTTTAGCCTATATTAATAAAAGTTGAAATTGTCCAGTAATGTTAACAGCATACAGGGGATGCTCATTTCATTGTGCAACAATGCATAGCATGAAGTATAAGTTATATATACAAGTTAAATATAAATAAGAATTCTTCTCAAGGAAGATATCTGGTAATAGGTATAATAGTTTTCAATTGTTTACCTTATGCATTTAATAAGGTTGTTGGATCTACTTGCAAAAATAAATCTGTGCAATAGGGCTGATTTATTTCCAATGGAGTTATACATGTTTCTGCATTATAAAATTGCAAGTAATGAAAATGATTATCCTTGATGTCACAGCAGGCCCCAGAGGAATTAATAAATAATAAAATACACTAACAGCTCTCAAGCAGCCATTTCATTACTTTAATAACTAATGATTCTGTAGTATCAATACAGAGACTGACAATTACAAACACTTTTGAACCAAGCTATGATAGTGATATGTTTATGAATCACAATTAGCCTATATATTCTGCAGAATTTACTAAGCAGCAAACTTAACAGTACAGCTCCACATAGAGGTATCACTGTGCAGCCCAAACATTTAGACTTAACATTTATTTGGTGTCTATCCAGCAAATTATTCCTAACTATAAATGTAAAGCTGTGACATTTTATTTTAATATCTTTCACTGAACGTCTATAAACCTAGGTGTAACACACTTACTAAAATTTCATACAGTTGTAGTCCTACATAAAAAAATGCATGCGTCCATTCAGAATAGCCTAGATATTCTCCATCTGATATATTATGTCTCATGATACAAAATGGTTGTTCTAGATAGTCAAGCAGTTGTCAACAGTTGTCACAATCTACAGAGGATACATAGCAACATTAATCACTGGGCTAGATTGCTATCCAAATACAATAATATTTAGACTGGTGACATCTGCTATTACTCAACATAACACCAAACACATGCACATGATGTTAATTAATTGTCGGTTTTAAGCTAATACATTGATAACATCTTCAGCAGAGTTACACAGAACAGGCACATATTCATGATGGAAATATTAGATCTACAAAGGTCCGAGGTACAATGCAAATAAATGAGTTTGCATCCCACACTTCTGTGGTGATGTGTTCAGCTTTTGACACATTACTTTCAAGATTTGAGCATATTATAATACCTCTTTATGTAAGGTTGGATTTGTGATTCCACTTCAAGAAGTTAATTTTAACCTTATTTTCAGAAATGGAATGAACCAGGATTTTTTTCATAGTAAATATTGTAGCTTTTTTCCCTTGAAAAAAAAATTATCTGCAATGAAAACATATAGATAATTCATAACATTGAAAAGGTACTATTCAATTTAGCACTCATAAATGCATAACAATAGTGTATCTCTTGATTCTTTTCTCAGAATACTGATTAGTTCTTCTTGTTGTAGAAAAAAATCTACTCGTTTGTGGGTTGTCTTGCCAATTATCCGAAGCAATGGATTTTAAGGTCCTTATGACACATTTCTCTCTCGTGCTACTTAACAGGTGAAATTAGTTGTATGGTGGCATTTAAAAATCAGTCAAAATGTTCACAGAAGCAAGAGTCAAGTAAAATGTGACTATATCTGGTTGGTGATTTCTTAAGAAAACGATCTGCTTAGCGTTACCTAAACTTGAAATATTCCTTAAAGCTGCAGTTGAAATTCAAATTTTTAGCTACAAAACATCAATTTTTGGTGGGCAGATCCTTTCTGGAACATGTTATGCATGTGCTCATTTCCTCTGTGCATTTCAGAATATTGTAAATGTTCAGATCAGTTGACTGAGTTCCTTGTCTGTGTGTGCTCATTTCCTCTATACATTTTAGAATATTTTAAAATTTCAATCAGTTGACTGATGGAGTTCTTCATCTGTATCATTAAGTATTGTACAAATCAGTGCTTGCTATTTATGGCTTCAGACAGCCTGCATTTGCTGACCAAGAGTTCCACTCCATCTCTGTTGAATTATTCCCTAGAAATGGAAAAAACAGTATTACAGGGGTATCTTCAATCTCACCAAGAAAACAATGTTGATTTTCACATTCCAATACATTTCTAGAACACAAGTATCCATAAATTTGATTTATAAAACATATTAATTAATTCCATACCTTTTGATAGAGAGTAGGTAGAAATCATTTAAAATAGACAATAAAATGGCAAATCATTATCAAAAGTATCTACTGAAGCTATCAGTATCTGTTTTCCAAATTGTACTTTAACATGCATCCATATGAAATAAGCAAAGGTAAGTAGAAAGGAAAGGAAGTACATGAATTTTACTTTGACGTGCATCCATATGCCGCAAGCAAAGGTAAGTAGCAAGGAAAGGCAATGTATTGATAATTTGCCTACACTGTGTGTGGCACAAACTATCAATAAAATGTCAAAATATAAGTTAAAAAATGACAACAAAAAGCACATTATGTAAATACAATAGTGTATAAATGTGTTACAATAACATCCCATGCAAACATACAGCTTCAGTTGTAATCAACTTGCTGCACATGCTCTCCTTACTCTACACATGCACAGCCATGAGCAGATGATTCTTTCTGTGCACTCACTCACATACTACAGATCATTTCAGCAATACCCCTTTTTCACTACTTTCTTTTGTCATGCACTGCCAGGTAACTCTCTGCATAAACAGTCAAAAGCACTTACTGTGCATTATCTCTAGCGATCTTCTTTGAGTATACTGGTGTTCTAAATTACCTAAGTAGTTTTACTAATACTGAACATCAAACTGCTAGATACTACAGTTGTGGCAACACAATATGACAGTTTTAACTGACCTTTAGCTGCACCTGCAAATATCAATTCTTTTTTTTCTCTCTCTTCCATTTTTCAAGTACTCTGGGAAATTCCTCAAAGTCCTGAATTCTAGTAATACATGCCCCATTTATGGAGGTGAAGTGATTGTTGTGTATTTTAAATTTCATAACCACAGTTTTCTTATGCTGGATATTACCTAGGTTACAGTACTCACACTGACTTTTACTGAACCTACGTACATGTAGACACCACTTCTTTTGTACTTAATGATGAAAATGTCTATGTTTCTGAAGCCCCATGTTGACTGCAGCTATTCTATCCTTCTGGCTGCTGTTCCCCCTACTGCCTGCCCACATTAGTCTACAGAATTCTATACAGACATAGAATACATGTTTTAATGCTTTATGTAATGAATGGGATCACTGAAACACTCATTCCCAATTTAGAAGGAAAGCATATGGTTACATTACTTCTACAGACCTAATTCATTCTAATAATATCTGGTACTCTGCAACCTCCTCTGGACTTAATTCATCATCTGAATTTTCTTTACATTAGATGCTGAAGGATAAGCCTACAATTTTTAAATATTTTACTGATTATAAATTATCCATTTCCCTGATCTTACAGCCTTTGGTATTTAGCTGATAATTCCTTGTTCTTTCATTAAGTTCCCAACCTTACATCTCATTGTCTGTCTACCCAACCACCTTACAGTTTCTCTCTTCCCTTAATCTTCCTTCTCACATATATTGCATTTTATTTAGAAATCTCACATCCTATCTTCTCCTGAATCTACATAGAGTACAACTTGTGGTCTCATATTACTACACGGTACTAGTAGTGTACTCCCTCCTACACTATCCTCTGATTACTGAGACTTAATCATAACCTTTGCACTGCACAAAGTCTATGATGTTTCCCAGAGGTAAATTGATGCTGTACTCACTTACCAATGTTTACTCCCTGTAAATTGTAAACCCCACAACTGTTTTGTATAAGCCAATATATGCTTTTTTTCTTTTTGCCTTTTTTGTATTGCTTTTCACTAGAATTACTATGTACTGACTGAGATTATCTGCTTTTATTGTAATATTGTTTGAATATATCTATGTAACTACCTTGGAGCTTTTCTCGTCGGGTCTCCACTGAAAATGGGCTTCTGGCTCAGCTGGACTAACCTGGTCAACAAACGTTAAATAAATGAATAAATAAATCTCTACCCACAGCTACTGCTGCTATCCTTCTGGCTAGCATCCCCACACTCTATCTATCCAAACATGTATGTTTACAGTTCTTCAATGCATAATCTCAGACATACCTATTCACTGGGTGGTCCCTCAACTTCCCAGAGTTGGCCTTTTAGCAGGACAGTATGAGCCCCATAGGAAACCACTGACCAGGAGCAGTCATCTTGTGGGAGTAGTTAGCCACAAACCACATCATGGCTGCTTGACATGCAATAACACCAGCATGTCCATTACTCCTATACTTTAGTTGTTCACTTGTGAATCTCATCACCACCAGAGGTCATATAGGCACATACCACCCTGTGATAGGATAAAGTAGCTGATGGTTAGATGTCCTATCACCCCAGCTGGTCCTAGAAGCAGCAGCAGCAGCATGAGCTTGTTCTTAACCTCAGGTGATCAGCAGCACAGACAGATGCTTTCCTCTGTGTCACAAGGGAGGTTTAAATGTGGACTAGTTTTCTCTGTTATAAGCATGCAAGCTAAAAGAAGAGTTTGCTCTATGAGTATTACTGCTTCTTGTTTCTGTTCTTATTTTATATTTAGTTATATTAACTTAAATATGCTTTCTTTCAGTTTTAAGAATTTGAGGTTAAGGAAGGAAGTATGCCCTGTATTTCCTAGGATGAAAACGGGATTAACTGCTTCGAAACTGAGGAAGAAGTCAAAAATAGAATTTGTACTTAAAAGAATTGAAAAAGTAATGTTATTTATGTGATAGCTGACAGAAAAGACCAATTTTTTCTCTTGTTGCTACTGCAGTGTTATTTTAATAAAAACAATCATTCTATTATTTTGTGTAAAGCCAAATGGATTAACTGTTTTAAGTTGCTGAGCTGAGAAATATTTTCTTTAAGGTAAGAAAAACAGGTGACATCTGCTAGAAAAGTGTGGTCTGTGAGTGTGTGATTTTTCTCATCTCACCCACACTGCCCCGATGAGCTCTTAGGTCCAGTGATTCCTGAGCTGTCTTATCCCTTATGCATACTTGATTTCTGAAGCTTCACCTACTCCAGTAACACATGCCTTAACTAGTGATCACTACAAGATCATACCATGAAGACTCTCAGCTTAAACTAGTTGAACTTAATTTATCCTCCTTCTCATATCTTTCCAACTAGCAGTTGTACCCTACAGTACCTACAAAATTAACCATCTTTTCATAATTATTGCTAAAGTTGCACTACCTAAAATAAAATGCATTTGTTTAAAAATAAACCTTATTATATAGCTTACTTTTTAGTGCTCTTTAGGGGCAGCCACGGTGGTGCAGCAGTTAGCGTTGCCGCCTCACAACAAGATGTTCTCTGGTTCGATCCTCGGCTGGGATGCCTTCTGTATGGAGTCTGCATGTCCTCCTTGTGGTTGTGTGGGTTTCCTCCCTTCCCAAAGACATGCTGTAGGTGGACTGGACACTCTAAATTGGCCCTAGGTGTGAGTGTGTGCATGTGTGTGTCTTTTGTGGAAGGTCAGGTGCCGGGCTGGCGACTCGACACTGTAAAACTCCACTGCCAATCATGAGCAGACAGGTGATCCGCTGTGGCGACCCCTAACCGGGAAAAGCCAAAAGAAGAAGACTTTTTACTGCTCCTTAGACACAAGTAAATTTAGGTTCAGCTATCAGTACATTTATTCAAACGGTGGCGATTTTACAAAAGTAAAATGGCTGCCTCAGGCAATGTAAAAATAAGTTATGTTCTTACCATAACGTTCCATCTTTGTTGTCAGTCTTCATTCATCCTTGACTGTTGGAAGTCAGTTCCGTCCTTGGAACGGACTCGGATGTAGTAACAAGCTCGCGCCAGTCAGAAACTCTTGAGCTAAGGATACCCATAGTGCCTCTCTTCCCTTCTCTTCAGATCGAGTTTGCCTGCAGAAATAAAAGGTAGAAGCTTTGTCTGAGTAATTGCCGTGCTACAAACCCAGGACCAGATCCAAACCTCCAGGAGTCTCTGGAGGGGGTTGGGATGTCAAGAATGAATGAAGATCAACAACACAGATGGACGTTATGGTAAGAACATAACTTCTTTATTTGATGTTGTTAAACTTCATTCATTCTTGACTGCTGGGACAGAGTCCCTAGCTACTTTATGTTCCAAGGGCCCTATGGAAGGATATTCCTGGGCACCATACAGCCAAAGGATGCTCTTCCCCTGGAGACATTATCCAATTTGTAATGAGTGATAAAGGTATGCGGGGTAGCCCAAAGATGCCACTGCACAAATGTCATCCATACAGGCCCTAGAATGAAAGGCTACTAAAGTGGAAACTGATCTGGCAGAATGAACCGTGACCTTTGTTGATTGGTTGAGAGAGTGCATTACCTTTGTTTATGACCAAAATAAGCTAAACCTTTTATTTATTTATTTTATTTATTCCAGTTTGATTACCGGGGAGGTCCACTGGGTCAACATGGCCCATTTTCAGTGGAGGCCCGGGGAGAAAAGCTCCGAAAATGCATACAAAATATTACATACAGGATTTCAACACAATCAAGAATTTAGAAAGCATTAAACATTTTGCAGAATACGCTTTCAAGGAATACAGGACAGTATGAGAGTACAATTCATACTTAAGTTATGGTTACTACATTTGCATAGTATAGCAGTATTTCTTAGAGATTCCTAAAAGATAGTTAAGGTTGAAAGGAAGGAGAAATAGTGGTAGCGTTTTGAGTGAAAGTATTAGAGATAGAAATTTGTGCTCAATATTTACAATATTTACATGTTTTGTTGAGCAGGTATAGTTATGGGAGTAGAAGGATTGTGTAGTTATTTACAAGTTTTGTTAAGCAAGTATAGCTGTAGGAGTAGAAGGATGGGAGTAGAAGGATTAGGTGGTATTTACCAGTTTTGGTGAGCAAATCTAGCTCTAGGGGTAGAAGTAGTTAAGTACAGGGATAAAGCTGCAGGAGAATTGCAGGAAGAGATAGATATAGTTGAAGGAATACGTCTATAGGAGGAAGATAGGGTAAATGTATCAGAAAGAGGCAAATCTTATACTAGAAGTGGTCCCAGATTAAGTAGGAAGGAGGCAGGGGCATTTCCGTTTAGTAGACAGGTATTTGAAAAGTAGGGCCTTGAAATTTTCAGTGTTTGGGGTGGTTCTTAGTGGGGGGGGGGGTTCCATTTGTTGCCAAGGGCATAGGAGAGGAGCACCTGGCCGGCAGGATGTTTAGGTTTGTGGATAGAAATTAAGTTCTGATGTTCAGATCTAAGGGCTCTGTTGGGAATATAAGGTGGAAGGATATTGGTTAGAGCAGGGCATTTAGCAGGATAAAATAAGAGTGAGTGTGCTATGGAGAGTTGTAGGTAATCTAAGTGGTTTGGTAGTTTTAGCCAGTTCAGGGATTGTAGGGGGAGGCAGTGATGAGTGGAGTTGTTGGCTTTGGAGACAAATTTAGTGATTTTATTGTAGCAGCTTTCTAGTTTAGAGGTGGTAGAGGAAGACAGGTTGGTTAGGAGAGGTGCACCATATAGTAAGGAAGGAAGGGAAAAAATAGAGGCCAGAGTGTGCCTTGTTGTGTTAGAGAGAAAGTGGTTGTTCCTATACAACGTACCTAGCTTTTGGTGTTTTTTTTTTATGTTTTGTTGTACATGTATATCGAACTTTAGTTGTTTGTCAACAATTATGCCTAGAAGTTTAGCGGAATTGACGACTTCTTTAGGTGTGTTTGTTTGGCTGAGGATTTTGAAGTCACTTTTATTGAAGGAGTAGTTCTTAGAGGGTGAGAATCGAAGAATTTTGGATTTGCTAGCATTAAGAGAGAGGTGGTTTTGGTGCATCCAGTTTTCAGTTTTGGAGAAGGCAGTCTGGGTTTAAGACAGCAGTTCAGGGAGGTTTGAGGCAGAGCAGATTAGGGTAGAGTCGTCTGCATATTGAATGATTTTGGTGTTGGATATAGCAGTGTGGAAGTTATTGATGAAGATGATAAATAGCATAGGACTGAGGATGGATCCCTGTGGGACACCAGTGGGGGTGGGTAAGAAGGAAGAGATGGTGTTTTTCCATTTGACAGCCTGAGATCTTTCTGATAGGTAGCTGGAGAACCAGGAAATAGTTTTTGGT
Source organism: Protopterus annectens (assembly GCF_019279795.1). NCBI lineage: Eukaryota > Metazoa > Chordata > Ceratodontiformes > Protopteridae > Protopterus > Protopterus annectens. The sequence goes on along the minus strand of NC_056733.1, from coordinate 1,089,218,289 downwards.
GAGATGTGAAGGTTAGAGAGATGGTAAAGAAGATGGTTGTGGGGGATAGTGTCAAAAGCCTTGGACAGATCGAGCAGAACAGAAGATACTAGCTGTCCTGAGTCTCTGGCTTTATTAACAGTATCTAAGAAAGAGATTAGGGCTGTGTTGGTGCTGTGGCCAGGGCAGAAGCCATGCTGGGTGGGTGTGAGGAAGTTATTTTGGGTGAGAAATGGCATAAGTTGGAGGTGGATGCACTTTTCAAGCATTTTAGAGATCAGGGAGAATAAGGCAATAGGGCAGAAGTTTGAGATGCAAGTATTTTTTCCTCCCTTGTGGAGAGGGAGGATGAAGGTTGAGCGCCAGAGTTTGGGGATGTAGGATTCTTTTATTGATCTGTTTATAATGATACTGATTGGGAGAGCGATCCCATCTGCAGCAAGTTTTAGATAGGATGAGGGGATGTTGTTGGGTGCATTAGAGCATGGTTTGAGTTTCGATAGGAGTTTTTTATGAGAGTTGTAGAGACATGTTTGAGCTCAAACAGAGGAGGATGGTTGTTTGGTGGGATTGGCTGGGGAGGGTGAGGATTTGCTGGGTTATTGTTAGGAAAGGATTTAGTGAGGGCAAAAATGGTTTCAATGAAGAAAGAATTAAATTCAGAGCCTAGTTCAAGATCAGTTTTGCTAGGGTCGGGGCAGGGGTTAGATTTTGAGCCTGGATGGAGAAGTGAGTTTATAGACCTCCAGAATTGTTTAGGATTATTAAGGTTGTTAGACTGTAGCTTAGTGTAGTAGATTTTTTTGTCTTTGTTGATTAGCTGTTTAGCAAGGTTGCGGAGCTGTTTGTATTGAAGTAATGTGTTGGGCTGGTTGTTTTTTTGGTGAAGTTTCCATAGTTTGTCCCTCTGGTGCATAATTAGTTTGGTCTCTTTGGTAAGCCATGGAGCTGAATTATATTTGATCCTTTTATTTCTTGGGGGAGCTACAGCATTTAAAGTATCAAGGAAGACAGAGTTGAAATGGTCTATAGCTTTATCAAGGGGCAGCGAGTTTAACATGTGCCAGCTCATTTGTTTGAATAAATTACAGAAGGTAATGGGTTGAAGTTGCTAAGGTTGCGAGTTTGGATAAATTGATGCTGGTAAGTGGAAGAGGTAGTAGAGCGATGGATAAAGGCAGGGAGATGGTCACTAATGGTATCAGGAATAGTGCCAGTGTTGGTTATTCTGTTTACGTTAGAGACAAGAATCCAGTCTAAGGTGAATCCTGGGGGATTATTTTTGTTAGGTCGGGTGATAGTGTGGATAGTCTGAGTGAAATTATAGAGATTGATGGATAGGGAGGGGGAGTGGCCGTTGAGTTTGTTCCAATCAATATTTACATCTCCTAAGATGTAAGTTTCATAGCTGATTTTTGTGGAAACCCATAGGAGAATTTCTTCTAGTATTGATGTATTATTTCCAGGGGAGATGTAGAGGGCAATGAAGCAGATATTTTTGTGCCTGTTTAATTTTAGTAGTCCAGTGGTTAGTTCAGTGTTCTGGAATTGTGGGATAGGAATTTGGAGCGGTATTAAGTTGAGAATATTGTAATATACTAGGGCAGAGCCACCACCTTTTTTATTAATTCTGTCATTTCTGAGAATGTGAAAACCTTGGGGCAGGATTTCTGAATTAGAGATGGAAGGTTTGAGCCAGGTTTCAGATATAGCTAGGATATCAGGTTGGTTGTGGCTTAGCCAGGAGTGAAATAGACGTGATTTATTACTAAGACTTTGAGTGTTAATTGTAAAGATCCTTAGGGTATTATGTGGGGTGGAAAGGGTTGTGGGAGTATTGGAGTTGTTACATGTAATGGGGCCAGGATTAGGGTGGATATCACCTGCTAGCATTAGTAGGAAGAGAGAGACATCCTTTTGGCATTTAGGTTTGTAAGGTGTATGTTTGGGAAGGTTATAAAGAGGAGTAGGAGACATTATCTTGGCTTTAGAGGAGAAGATTTTAGGATGGAATAGGAGCAGAGGATTTGTTTGAATGAGGGAAGGTGAGATAGAGTGGAAATGAAATGCAGAATGAGGGTAGGGGAGAGTTTGTGTGGAGGTAGTTTTTGTTGGAAGTATAAGGCATGTCTGGGAGGAATATGAGGTAGCTTGGTTCAAGGGAATTAAGAAGAGAAGGAGGAGGTAGGGGGCATGGGAGTAGTGGTGATTTAAAGAGAACATGTTAGAGAAGAGATGGGGAGGTAAGGATTATGATGAGTGAGAAATATAGACTTTAAAAGAGTGTGTAGGAGTGTATGAGGGAGGGGTTTATGTGGGAGAGTGTAGGAGTATATGAGGGAGGGATTTATGTGGGAGAGGTAATGAGCAGAGTAAAGGTATTTGCTAAATGAGCTGTGGGGGTGTGGTAGTGGGAGAATAAAGCTGAGAGCACTGGGGCGGGTGAGAATTGGGGGCAGGGTAGGGGGCAGAGTGAGCCCGTAGGTAACTTTTGAAACTGGTTTGCCCAGTTGAGAACCTGAAAACAATAGAAACAATTGGTCTGACTTCCTAAACAATTTAGTCCTATCTAGGTAAAAATTTAATTGTCTGTGTACATCCAAGTGTAAACAATATTCACCCTTGTTTGAGAAGAAAATTGGTAGGTTTATGGCTTGATTAGTATTTGAATCTGATACAACTTTTGGCAGAAAAGGATTAGTTCTAAGTGATACTTTATCTCTTTGTGAAAAATGATATATGGGCATTTACACACAAAGCTTGTAATTCTCCTGGCTGATGTGATGGCTACCAAAATCAGGGTCTTCCAAGATAAAAATTTGATATCACAAGTGGCTGCTGGCTCAAATGGTTGATGGATCAAACTTTGCAAGGCCAATGTTAAATTCCAAGGTTCAATGGGTTCCTTGAAAGGTGATTTCAACTGGATAACCCCTTTTAGGAAGGTTCTGCAAAGGCAATGAGAGATTAAGGAAAAGTCATCAAAGCCATTATGGAAATTTGAGATAGCAGCTAAATGAACCCTAATGGTAGAAGCTGAAGCTCCTTATTGGAATGTCTGATAAGTATTCTAAGACCTTATTTATTGAGGTTAAAATGGAGTCAATTCCTTCTCCTTGAGACCAAAGTGCAAATCTGTTCCATTTACTGAGATAATGTTTCCTGGTGGATGGTTTATGAGAAGCCAGAAGTATCTTTTGCACAGGGGAAGAATTATTATTTTGCCTGGCATTCACTGGAAGTGGATGTACCAAGCCATCAGCTTGAGTTTCTGTAGGCTGGAATAGACCAGTCCCTGTGGGTGAGACAACAGGTCTGTGGCTGAGTTCAGAGTACATGGATGCTGAACTAGACGAGGCCAAAAAAAGGAGAACCAGACTTGGGGGGGCCAATAAAATACAATGAGGATCACTTTGCTTCTCAACTGTTGGGCTTTCTTCAAAAACTGGGGAATCAGGGGGAAAGGAGGAAAGGCGTAAAGCAGTTCCAGGGGCCAATCGTGTAGAAGAGAATCAATTAGGGTCTCCCCCGGGGGGGCAGGTCAAAGTAGTTGCTGCACTTGTGGTTTATAGAGATGCAAATAGATTGCAGCAAGGCTGACCCCATCGACAAAATGTCTTTGTCGCTACCTTGGGATTGAGAGACCACTCGTGAGGCAGCAGGATACATCTGCTCAGTTTGTCTGCAATCACTTTGGAATTCCCTGGGATGTGCATTGCTATTAGAAAGTGGTTTGATGCTATTGCCCATTGCCACACACATAGGCCTTTCAGACATAAAGGGTAGGATTCTGGTTCCTCCCTGTTTGTTGATGTACCAGACCACCGACATGTTGTCTGATTAGATAGCAATTGTCCCTGAAGGGAGGGCTGATTAAAAAGCCTGCAATGCTAGAAGCACAGCACTCAGTTCTAGGATGTTGATATGCAAATTGGCCTCTGATGGGAATCAAGTACCGTGGACTTCTTTCCCTGAAAATGCCCCCCCTCCCCATAAGGGATGCATCCGCAGTCGCTACAACCTTGGGCTGAGTGGGGATGAAAGGATGACTCCACAATTCCTCGTCTGACTTCATCCACAAATTTAGATACTGCTTGCATCAGTTGGTTATGTGGATTTGGTAAGACATCGGGTGTGTTAGCAGAGACCATTGTGATGGCAGAAGCCATTGAAGCAGCCTCATGTGGTACTTTGCCAGGGAATCTAGAGTGATCATTGCAGCCATTGACCCTAGAAGTTGTAATACTAAGTGAGCTGGGACTTTGTCTTTAGAGACTATCACTTGAAGCTGTGATCTTGGCCTTTGCAGTCTGTGATGAGGTACAGCAACCATACAGGAGTTTGAGTTGAATGTTGCTCCGATGAATTATATCTGTTGAGTGGGCGACAGCTTTGACTTGTCCCTGTTTATTGTAATGCCCAAATACTCTGTGAGGTGTAAGATGGAGTCCAAGGCATGAAGCAGTAGATGACTAGTGGGGGCGGTGAGGAGCCAATCGTCTAGATAGTGAAACACACGGAATCCTTGTAGCCTTAAGTGAGCTGCTACTACTGCCATGCATTTGGTGAACAACCTGGGGGCTGTGGTGAGACCAAAGGGCAGTGTTCAAAATTGGCAGTATCTGGCTCCCAAGTCAGAAGCAGAGGTATCTTCTGGAGCGTTTGTTCATTTTTATGTGGTAATATGCATCTTGAAGATCTATAGAGCACATCAATCATCTTTTTCCAGGAACAGAAGAATAGACTGTATTGTGACCATCCAGAATTTTGTCTGTTGAACGAACTTGTTCAAGACACAGAGGTCTAGAATTGGCCTCTAGTCCCGTCTTTTTTGGCACTAAAAAGAATCTTGAGTAAAACCAGGATCCTATTTCGTCTGGTGGGACTGTTTGGATGACTCTTTTTTGAAGTAGCTTTTGAATTTCTTGTGCTGTTGTATCCCTCTGACTGGGTGGAATGTCGGGGATTTGCTTCAGTGATCTTGGATAAAGATCAAAGGGAATATAGTAACCTCTGGTAACCATCACCTGCATCCAGGAATCTGATGTTATTGTGTGCTAGGTTAAGTGGTGCAGAGAGACTCTTCCCAGACTGCCTCCAGAGGTAAACAAGCAGGCTGCCACTCTGGAGTGCTGGTAGGGTTGCCCAGAGAAAGTATCCCTAGAACTCTGGTTGGGAATTAGCCACTTGTGTCCCAAAAAGGTCCTTGGGATTTCCTGAACCACATCTTTCCACTCCTCTGATTCCTGAAGTAAGGTCACTGAGGAGCAGAAAAACATACGGCCACAGCATAAATCGTCTTTCCATTCTTCTCACACCTGGCTAGTGTGTCTCTGACTTTTGGGCCAAAATGGGAAGTAGCATCAATGGAAGCATTGCTAAAGGAAAACTTGAAAGGGTCCAAGAAATCACATACGCGCATCCAGGTGTGGGGTCTGATGGCAAAGCCTGTACCCGCTGCCCTCGCCGTCCCTTCAGCTGTGTGCCCAATAAGCTACATGGATGAATTTGAAATTGATTCTGTGGTAGCAAGCTGTGAGGCAACTTTATCATGTACCTCATCAGACACTGCCCCTGCCAAGGTGCATGAGAGCTCAGTGATCAGGTCCCTTTGAAGACATGTAAAATGTGCCAAGAAATTCAATGATTAAATGGCAAAGGTCATTGAAGCATAAACCCGCTTTCCAAATCTGCCCATCATCTGAGACTCTTGGTTTAAAGGATGGACAGCTGAACTCTCTTATGCAAGTTCCTTCTTTGTGGCAGCTGCCACCACCATAGCATCTACCGCTAAGTCTTTAGACCAGTGGGGTTGGTCTTCTGGCGCACTAATAATTTTGTCTAGTCTCCGGGGAATCGACTCTATAGTGTCAGCGGCCTTCCAAGCACAGTGCATGATGAGTTTGATCAGCAGGTAGGGTCACCCAAGAAATAGAAGTTGGGCACAAAAAGCCTGCAAGAAGACAAATTCCTCAGAGGAGGGGTTGGTGGGCTTCCTATCACCCCTCTGTTTCAAGATTTCCAGGATATCTCTGAAGGAGACATCTTCAGGGGGTGACTGTGGGGAACCTTCCCCTTCATAGTAATGTGTATCCTCTGTGAGAGATTCTTCTGGAGAATCTAAGTGCTTCCTCTTATATGACCTCTTATGGGGTGGCTCCTCAGGGGGAGATCTGAGGAGGACTCCAAAGAGAGGGTACCCTGCTGCATCCAAAAGTGATGGTGCCAACTGTGTGCCTGCTGAGGCAAGTTTCCTCTCTATAACCTGAAAGGCAGGCCTGCCTGAAGAGAGATGGGAGCCCAGAACAGAGAAAGACAGCCTCAGAACTGGGGTCACACTCTGCTCAGACAAGCTCACCTCCAGAGTAGGAGCCCCAAAAGGACCTGGAATGGTCAAAGCACCCAGAACTGTATTCTGCACTGAACTAGAGATCCCAGAGATGGCAGCCAGGTCATGGTCCCAAGGGTGGGTCGGCTCTGACTGAGCAGACGACCACAGAGTCAACTCCTGAGTCAAGGTGAGGTCCACCATTGGCATTGAAGTAACTGGCACCAGGAGCGGCACTGAAGTCGGGGGCTCCAAGACCTGTGGAGAGGTTGAAGGAGGAAGATAGGATGGAGTCCTTGGAGAGCAGAACTTGGCTCTGAATGGGAGAGTGGTCTTAGAGGGGGCTGAGAGACCTCTGGCTGCCAAGAGCTGATCCACTAACCTGAATATATCAAGCTCCAAAAGTTTCATGGTGTAATGAATAGATATCCCTGAGGGAGATCCTGAACATTCTACAAAAGGACTGCTGACCATAAAAAGGGTCAATAGATGGGGAGTACCTGGTCCTGGGCAGGGATACAACCTTCGGCACCATGGTCGGCTGACCAATTGTTTGTATTGTTGGGGAGAAAACCAGTATGGGTGAAACTATTGTTGGTGCCGAGAGGGTCATAGGTACCGAAGAAGAGGTTAACACCATGGTAACTTTTGTCAGTTGCATAATAGTTGTCATTGGCACCATGGAGGGGGTCATAGGCTTCTGTGCTGAGACTGTTTATGGTCCCGGTTTAGATCATTTTGGCTTCGGTTCTGAGGTAGAAATGTGGCGCTTGGATGATTTTGTGTCTTGAAATTGAGGAGACGCTGGGACAGAGTAACTCCTCTTTTTGGCTTCTTTCTTTGGAGACTTTGACGTCTCCATCTCAGACAAAGCCTCTAAGAAAGGGCATTTCAAGAGTCCCTTCAGGATCAATTAGTTACGCCACTCTAAGGGTCCGAGCACTAAAACTCTTAAAGAGTTCATGCAGCGGTTGGACTTCCAGATGTGGCACCCCCAAACAATATACACAAAAAAGATGCTCATCCAAGTTGGGCATCATTCTGCCACATTCAGTACATTGCTTAAAGCAGTACCTTTCTGTTCGTTTTCCATGGTTAACAATGGAAAAAGTAGTCAACAAACTATTCACACAGACATACACAAAAACAGGAAAGTGATTCTAGATTTTTTTTATACCAACAAAGGTACGAAGAAGAATACCCAAAAGGGGTAAAAAAGGGGGGAAGAGGGCAATACCAATGATGGCATTCAAGATTTACTAAAGGTAAGAGGGACCTATATCAATGATTGTAAAGAAGAACTACCAAAAGGGAAAAATACAGCAGTCTCTCTCACACACACACACACACACACACACACACACACACACACACACACACACACACACACACACACACACACTATCAACTAGGCAAGAAGATAGTCAATGACACATTTTTAAGGAAGAAGAAAGCTATAAAAGAGATTTTATAACAAAAAATTAAGCACTTAGCTTGAGAGCATGGTCTGAAGCATCCTGAAACTCTACACGGCAAACTAGATCTGAGGAGAAGGGAAGAGAGGCACTATGGGTAGCCTCACCTCGAGAGTTTCTGGCTGGCATGAGCTTGTTACTACAGCCAAGTCAGTTCCAAGGACAGAACCGAGACCCAACTCACATGAGAAACAATTATTTTGACACAACCTTAACTATCTGTGAGATGAGTAAATATTCAGAATATCAAGGCTAACCTCTCAGTAACATCCCAACCCTGTGAGTGTACACCCACCTACTGCTGCACATGTACAGGGTATGAGGACTATAGCCCAAACATCTAATCTGCATCTCAAGAATCTACAAGTTCAGTAAAATAACATAAACAGAGGTTCTGAAGACTGTGTTGACAAATACCTCACCTGAATCTCAAGAATCAAGAAGATAAAGAAAACTGGAACCTTATATATGTGGCATATTTTTCAGACTTCCCACTGACCGAAGTAAATAAAACACAGAGCCATCATGCCATAGAAGTGGGAAAAAATCCAAAACAAAATACCAGGGGTTAACACTGAGCCAAGTCAGAATCTAAAGCTCATAAGACAGACATTGCAACCTGGCAACCTCAAAAACATTCTAGCATTTACTGGAACCACTGTGCACACTTCATTATCCTGCATGTGTCCAAATGTAAGGAGACCTCAATTAGGTTAAAAAAAAAAAGATTAAGACAAGCTAGCCACTGTTCATACTGGAGTGGACAGGCTAAAAACCACCCCTCTTAAATATGCAACAGTATATGGTGGGATTACTGAACATCCTGGCCAGATATGGTATCCAGCTCCTGTCTGTTTGGAGTGAAATGTGCAGTAAAGCAGAGTGCTTTGTATATTACGGGCTTTACTACCTCCCAAGGAGCATAGATTCTGAAAAGGAAATTTACCATCTCCATTAAGTATTCTTAGAACTCTTCAATATTCAAAACACAATAAATACATAAATGGATAGCACAGACACACGACATGTAGGGATAGATGTGGCTGCACTAAAGGTCAGAAATCTCACCAATAAACTGATAGATTTAGAGTGTATTCCCTGATTTGGAGACTGTTGATGTATGTACCTTTACTGACGCACGAGTATACAAATCCAAACTGCATATCACAAATCTCAGTGCATACTTACTTTCAGTGGTGTAGATCCAATGTGATTGATGGTGATACCTCAATCTTTGTAAAAGAAAAAAAAAAAACAAAAAGGCAGAGGCAAAGAAAACAACTCATGACTAGACATTATTTGTATAGTATTTAATGTTAGTGGTTCTGAATATATTATTACTGAAATTAACTGTGCACAATCTACGTACCTTAAGAGTAAAAGGATTTCCTGGCTAAATTCCAGGATGTAAAAAACAAATCTGTGAAAAAATACAATACACACATAGGGGATTTAACTACTCAGATATTGGCTGGGTAAACAATTTAACTTCAAATAAATATGTCTAAACATTAAATGACAATAAGAGGGCTGGCATGACAGTTAACGTGTTTCTCTCAAAGACACACAATGTACAGGGTTTGAGTATCACTTTTGGTCAATGTCTAGTTATTGGTTAGACATGCAATAGTCTACAGACTGATTACCTAGTATTTACTTCTGAACAAAAAATGATCCAACTGTTATGGGGTTGGGGTCTGCATAACTGTTAATGTGTTTACCGTGCAAACGCAAAGTACAGGGTTTAGTTTTCACCACTAGTCACGGTGTGATTATTGGTTATGAGTATAATAGACCATAACCAAAGGTTTGGAGTTTGCGTAATGGTAAGATGCTTGCCTTACAGATACAAGGTACAGGGCTTGATTCTCACTTTTAACATAAATTAGCTAGGCTTAAAATGGCCCACAATAGGGGATAGCCTAGTGCTTACATATAAACCTATAATCAAAACAATATGTAGCAAACAGTGTCTAATTATTATATTTTATTTATTTTATTTTACATTTGTTAACTGGGAAATTCCAACTGGACCAGGTCTATTTTCAGCGGAGGCCTGGGAAGAAAAGCTCCTGCATCAAGTTATACAAATACAGTACATCCAGTATAATACAGAAAACAGGTTACATCGTGTATGCTGAGCATAGTAATATAACAAGAAATTAATAAAACACTCCAGGTAAAAGAAGATATAGAACATAGGTAAAAAGACAAGGTCAATTATACATTGGTAAGAGAAGAAAATATATCAAGTTTAAGATTCTACAGTTAAAAGTACCCTTTCAGATGACCAAGCCTACAGGGGATCGGAGATCCAGCATGTGATCAGAGAGGAGTTTGGGGAGTTAACAACAGTGTGGGTAGAGTTATGTGATACAAGGGCATAACCAGGTACTAAGAAGATGTGATTTGAGGGAGTTTTTGATCCATATAGGAATATTACATTTAATCCATATAGGAATGGTACTATCTCAGCTATTATTGTGCCAACACTAGGATCTTTCTTCTCCCCATCCATAAGTATAAGCTATCATAACTGCAGAGGTTCTAACATCATCTTTACCTATGCAGTGAAATAAAATTCAAGTAGAATTAAATCAGATTTTCTACACTTTACTAATGTAAACCGTGACGTAGTAGATGATATAGTTATGAAAACAGAATGTGATACTATATTTAATGTCCCAAAACTACCTGCTCAGAATACAGTTAGTAAATTCTAGGACATTACAAACTTATGCATTCACAACAGATGTACTAAGACCACTTATAAAGTACATGCTACCTGCTCAGAATACAGTTAGTAAATTCTAGGACATTACAAACTTATGCATTCACAACAGATGTACTAAGACCACTTATAAAGTACATGCAAAAAAAAAAAAATATTTGGTGGAATCACAAAATTAATAAATTGCACAACAGAACAAAGAGATACTACTTGGCATTCGGAAGTTATACTAAACATAAAAACAAATCTAGACTAAAATGCATACACTATTTGGTTTTCTTTTCTACAGTCAACTATTATCTCAGCTTGTATCAAAGGCTGAAAAGCAATAATAACATACTTTAATTATATTGGAACACTAAAAGGGAAACTGTGAATGTTGCACATGTTCAATAAAAGACATCACCCTCTGCAATTCAGCAGCTCAGCCTAAACTTCAATAGATAAAAAGTTATTTTAATATCCTAAAGCTACATTTTTATTTTAGAGATTATTTGCTTGGAAATTTCTACATAGATCATTTATCACTCAAAATAGAATTGAAGTTACATAAAAAGGGGAGGTATTGGTTGCTGGGTTGGTAAATCCTAAATCAAAGCAGATTGGCTGCATATGGTTTATGACTGCAAAGTTCTACTAACATTTTGGGAAAAAATGCAAGCATTGCGATCTGGTAAATTTATATTAACTAAACTTTTGGTGTTGTTTAATGTTCTAATTCCATGATGTATACCCAAGTCTGAATTTTCACCTTTCAGGAGCTTAATAACAATAGCCAGGAAAATGACTACAAAGATTTAGGAAAACAAGGTTATGCCTTCATTTACAGAATTTATAAACAGTATTACTATTGTGTGTCATAAAATGTCTATTTAAAATGAAAACAAAATAACCACAGAATACAATTACTAGATAAAATTAAACCCATTAATAGAAAAATATTAACCTATGTTCTATTAGCAGTTTACGGATGTTTAATGAATTATATGTATACGGCAAGAATTGATGTAGCTATTTGTTACAAAATAGTTGTGTTATTATGTACACATGTTTGTTCCTGTATATAAATTCTCAATAAAAATATTTAAAAATGGATCACCAGGGGATAGTATTTAACAAAAGTTTTTTTTTTCAGATAAGTTATGTGCAAATTTCACAAGAAAAACAAAGGTCAGAGTGCTACAGAAACAATGGAAGATATCCCTTACATAAATACAGAAATGACAATTGCTGCTACAGTTGAAATTATAAACTCCATTTCCCTTTGACAAAAAAAAAGTTAGTAGTTTCTATAGAAGATCAAAGAAAATCTAACCAGCCCCCTAACAATCCCATTAAACAAAATGCATGAATATGTGTGCACATCACTGACCTAGGATGAAAGGCTGTAGCAGAACCAATGCTGGATTACAACAGACCCAAATAACTTTACACCATCAGCCTGATTAGTATTCTGTGAAAATTGTGGAGAGATTCAGAATGCAAGTTATCTAGAATGACATATGGGTCTGTTATGGGAGGATATCGCCTTCTGAATTTTGTGAAATTCTATGAAGAGGCAACAGCATCACATGACAGGTCTGACAATGTATATCAATTATCTTGAACTTGCCAAAGTTTCCAATACTATTCTGCATAAATAAATAATATGAAAAGTAAAAAAAAAAATTAAATGTTAATCCATATGTAATATAATATAATGGGTAAAACAATAGTTAAATAACAAGACGCAACAATTTCGGGTGGGGTTACCTCACTATCCCAACAAGGGTTACCACTGAAGTCTGTGAGTTCTGTACTGTACCCATTTCTGTTCTGGATTATTCCTTTCAGATAAAGTGGGAAATGGTCAATGCATAATCAAATACGCTGATGTCTGCAAATTGGGTAGCACAATTGCTTTAACAAAACATGCCAAAGTTCTCCAAGATGGTATACAAAAATAAACACCATCAGAACTACTTGTGCTTTGCATCAGTCCTGATTGAAAAAGTAGTGTCAGTACAGAAATGAATGTAGATCATGCCCCCAACACCTTGCATCCAGGGCAGCTTGCCCCCTTCTCCCTGGGTCTATGTCATTTGATTGAATGTTCATCTGATTGAAACCCAACAGTCAAACCCATTTGACTGAAAACTTATTTGGCAGAAAAGTGTAGAAATCTATTGAAAGAATCTGCTATTGCTATTTCTTATTATAGGAGTTATCAGGTAAGTGAGTCTAGCAGACTATGTGGAGATTGCTATGGTCAGCATCATGTTGTACCCCCAGATCCATAGATGACCGCATTTACACTCCAGCACTCATTCACTGTTATGTGGTGGGTTTATTTTATGTTCTCCATGGCTGTGTGACCATAAAGTTGGTATATATAAGGAAGGAGGTTATGATGATGAAGGATGTCTTGCTCTCTGCAAAAACATTTTTATAGTTTATTTGTTGTGAAAGTTTTCTATCAAATGAGTTTTCAGTCAAATGAATTTTCACACATATGAGTTTTCAATAACTTGGGTTTTAGTCAAATGAACATTCAATTATATGGGGTCTATATGAGAACAACGAAAGCTGAAGTTCGCGAATGCCATAACATTGACACATAAACGTCGATCTACAAAAACAGCGAAAGACAGAAACACCGAAAGACACAACGCCAGACGAATTTCCCTGGCCAGCAGGGTGATCATGGGGATGAGGAAATATATCCTTTTCCCCACTGTAGTGCAGTCTCGGAGGTGGAATATATTAGTGGGGGGTGCAGGGGCATTGTTCCCCCCTGCAAAAACATTTGGAAAACTGTTTTACGTTACGTTTGTTTAGTTAGGTTTAACTTTCCTGTATGGCGCTGTTGCTTCTGGGAATTCGTTCGGCGTTGTGAATTTCGATGTTTCTGTCTTTCGCTGTTTTCGTAGATCGGTGTCGATGTTATGGTGTTCATGGACTTCAGCTTTCGTTTTTTTAATATAGACCCTTATACGACATAGACCCCCTTCTCCCCACCCTTCTGCACATGCACACCTTGTTCTGAAATACTGTGATTATTATTAATGTCAGTAAATCTGTCCCACATTGGAATGAAATGTCATCGAGAACTGAAAAATGGTATACAATTGGGATTTGAAAATAAATGGTTAGAATATTAAAAAACTAAAGTAGTATTAAAGATCTATGGACAGTGCTGGGAAATAGTTTCAATTTGATGAGTATCTATCAAACTCAGAAAAACATATAATGTATGCCATCTAATTCTAAAGGATACGTACACACACCCTTGTGACATCATTGTAGAACTTCATACCTTAGCAATCTAACCCATTATTATAGTTCTGAGTTTTGTTGCCTTCAAATAAACCACATGAAGTGGTACAAAAATTATAATGATACGTTTGAATTATTCAGAAAGGCTGTAAAAAACTGTCGCTGCATTTTTTTCTTATAGTTTGCCAAGTGCTGATCTCTGCCTGGCCAAAAAGCTTTGTATGACCACATTCCATTTGAGGGTCTATGCTTGTATTTAATCATCTTTTGTCCTTTGAAATAAAAATTAAAACCCAGTACCCCAGCTGACCTTGTAACTTTTAAGAATTATTCTAAGTCAAACTTCCTTATTATTAAGGGACACCATAGCAAAGGTTCAAGCCTCCCCCCAAACTCTGAGAACACCACTGTCTATGTGGAATTGTTCACAAAAACACTGTACCATCATGTTAATAGTTGCTTAGAGACAGCTGTATCTACCACAAATAAGCACAGGGCAAACTAAAAAAAGAAGCTACTCTGGTGTAATCCCAACATCAATAGATTGCATAATAAAAGGGAAAAAATCATGGCAAAAATTAGGAAGTGCAATGCCCAGCAAGATAAAATCTCTCTCAATCTAAACAAGTGCCTCAGGGGGCTAATTAAGTCTAGCAAAGCCAAATTTGAAGTAAAAGTAGCCTCTCAGTTCAAGGACAATAACAAGGTACCCTTCAGCTATGTCCACAACCTCAAACGCAATGCACAATAAAGTGCCAAACTAAATGTAAATGGAGCAACTTAGACTGAGTCAGAAGATATAGCAAGTCTACTGGCCAGCAAATTTATCTTCAGTTTTGGGGTGCATATAGATAGTAATCTGGCCTTTGACCATCATATGTCTACAGAAATCATTATATGCTGTGTGACTTGTAAGCAAGGGTATAGCATGTAGGTCCAAGTATGTCACTGTGCTGTTACACTCAGCCCTCACCAAACCAGTCATTAAGTACAATGCTCCATTTAGTATGTATCTGACCAGGCACAAAAAGAGTACAAGGCATAAACAACATATCCTATGCAGATGGCCTCAAAGCCCTATTCCTGTACTCAGTCTCCTACAGACTGCTGAGAGGTGATTTATGCTTGGCCTACAACTCATCCTCTGACCCTACTCTGATGTAACTTTTGCACATCTTCAAAACAAATGGCATCAGAATAATCCAATCCAGGGACCTAAACCTTGTCTGCAACATAAATAGTATATGTTGGAGAGACAGGAATGTGTCTCAGAGACTACCCCTTCTCCGGAACAGGCTTCCCAGCCATGTGAAGCAGAGTTCGTCCTTAACCCAATTCAAGCATAACTTTGACCAGTGGATGGGTATTTGGAAATTTCCCCTGATCTGGCACCTATGCCTCTATTAGACAGAGGCATCCTGTAAGTGTTTGACCACACAGGCCCAGGTATAGTATGACCAATGTTAATAGCGTCTTCCACGGTAGGATTATACACATTCAAACAAAATCACAGTTTTACACATGCTTCATGAGGAACGCCATCACAGTCTAATGCAGTAAGTATGAATTTTTTTTTGGGGGGGGGGTGCTTTTCGAGTGGTAAATATATGTGTAATGATCACAGGTCCTTTAAGTTCTGCATCTGGTTTAACTGGGTGGACTATTTAATGCTATGTGATACAGTGGTGTAGAGAGCAACACTGTTACTTCACAACGCTTGGTTCTTCAATGCGATTCTCAGTTAGGGTGCCTTCTGTACAAACTCTGCATGTCCTACTTATGTCTATGTGTGTCATTGCTGAGTGGGTCTATATCTTGTAACATCTAAACTACATGCTGTAGATGAACTGTTGCTCTCCAATGCTGCAGGAGATCTCAAAGCCTTGTGTGAGTGTATGTGTCTCCTGCAATGAAATGGCATTCCATCCAGGATTAATTTCTCTGCTTTGTGCTCAGTGACTGCTGGGCTAAGATCCAGATCCCCCCAAACCCTGAAATGGATTTAGTGGGTAATCTGAGAATGATAAATGGCTATTTAAATGTTCTAGTGATTACACTGTGGTCTATTTTGTACATGTATAACAAAGTGAATTTTATATATAAAGGCTTGTATGTTATGTTTTGTTCATGTGTGTAGCCTGCATATTCTTACTATATATTAATGCTATTTGCCATGTAAAGCTTATATAGTCCATTGTTATTTGTCATGTGGAGATTTTCTCCCCAGGTCTCCCACTGAAAGGGGTTTTCATGCCAAGCTGGTCAATCTCAGTCAACAAATGTAAAATAAAAGAAAATAAAAGTAAAACAAATAAATAACCTGTAGGGTGTCTACCAATTGGTTGCCATGTGTGACTACTGACTTTAGTGGACTAAACATCTTCCAATTTTATCACATGGAAAATTTCCTCAAATGTGTGGCCCATAGAAAAGCAAAACAATCATTCTTCTTTACATCCTGTACAGCTGGAAGTGCCACTGCTAAGAGATCTGTCTTAGGCACACATTCTTGCTTCAGTAGAATATAAATGTGAGGACACACTTATTTTGAAAGTTTGGGTCCCAGCTGATATTGAAGTCACCTACCAATAAGAGATCTCCATTTGTGCCATCAACAAACCTGTTTAGTGCATCAGGTGCTAGTTTTGAAGCTAGGACTGGTTTAATTTAATGTACAAGCAGCAGATGTTGACGTACTTAGCTTTCCCAACTTGTGTCAAACCTAGAAGAGCCTCCCATCCATATACATTGAGAAATTTTTTCACTTAGGTAGGATTTAATGCTATTCTCTATAAAAAAAAACAATACAGTAGCTTCACCTGCACTTTTGCCAATATAATCATCTTGATAAGCATTATAGTCTGGAATATTTATCTCTGAATCTTAGCAATGGAAGGTTTTAGTCACATTCCAGCAGCTGTAAGTACACAAGGTTGAAAGTTTGAAATTCATTTCTTAATCTATAATAATACAGACGTCTTGCTTTACAATGAACTATCTTTAGACCCAACAAGTTGAGAAGATAATACATGCTAAAGTTAGTTTCAAAATCACCTGACTGCTACACCAGTGGAAGATTATTTTCACAATGCAAAGAAATTCATCAAAACAATGCAAGTGTGACCAATAATGTATTTAGTTTTTTTGTGTTTTAAACTGTCGTCAAGTAGCAGACCAGAATGTAGTAATGACATACAGTGGTGAAAATGATAAATGTCATATTAGTCGATAGATGCATAACTGAATTCGGATATAGGACAGTAACTGTTTCTTTTGGATGATAATATCAGTTAAAATGTATGAGAGACAAATCAATTTGAAAAGTAGTCACTAGGTTAAAAATAAGATCAACAAAATGTAGGTATTAAGTAACTTTTATGTAGGAATTAAAAGCTATAAAGTAAGATTGGTAGCTGTACTTTAAGAAATGTGAAATCTTTGGCATGCCACACACATTGAGATATTTTATTTTACATTTGTTTACCACAGTATAAGCTGCAGGTTCATGCGATACTCAATGATTAATTATTGGTGATGGCTGTAATATAAGTTTGTGTAAATCTGGCCAGTTCCAGGGAAAAGATTAGAAAGAAAAAAAATCTAAAAAAGAAGATTCTTTACAGTTGCACTATAATATAATATTATATTACATTAATACATTATCAAATTATATAACAAATTTCAAAGGTTTGTAGTGTCAGCTTTTAGTTACTTTGGTTTGAGAAACACAGATTTGCCCAAATATGTTCTAACAAACTTTTCTTACTATGGAATTAATCCACAGGAAGTTGTGATTAAAGCTGGGTTTGGTTTGTTTGTAAAGGTGAAACTCAAGACAGCTTATATTATCAGAGTGAACACACCCATTTTTTTCAAATCGATCATAAACAACTAGTGTTATTACATAATGGAGTGCTTAAAATGTTATATGTAGTTTAAGCAAGGCTATTATGTCACTTTTGATTTCCCTTACTTGACTATATGAGCTTGTTTGCTTGTTTACAGAAACTGATGAGAAAAACTGAGAAGAAATGAGTAAGGTGTGCAAGTGAATGCATGGTTACACAGGTACATATTTTCTAACTACCAGAACTGTAGCTATTTTATTTGGCACTCTCCAACCCAGTACCCAATCATGTCAATGTTGAGGAGCAAATATATATCAATGAGATCTTCTCAACGAGGGAAAAAACAGCTCATTGACAGCATCTGCACGACTATGGGTTGGTGTAACTCTGACAAGTAGCAGCTTTCTGTAGTTACTAGTACACACACACACACACACACACACACACACACACACACACACACACACACACACACACACACACACACAGCTCTTTGGTCCCGACTGCTAGTACAGTATTGGCATTAATTTAGGAATATGCAATACCCTCACAACGTCATAAATGCTTGAAATGCACTTTTGTAGCATGCCCCCTAACAACTTGCATACAGGGTAGATGCCTCCATTGCCACACCTTAGTCACAGCTCAGGCAACTACAGTTTACTGCACTTCAAAAAATAATAAATAAGCATTTGATGTTTTAGCCATGAATGCAATTTACAGAAAAGTACAGAATGAGTACAATATACAAATAACTGCAATACTGTTGAAAATTACTATGTTTACAGGTTCACATCTTCATTTATATATGCAAGTAATATGTCTAATTTCTTTGTACCAGGAATTATGATGGATTTATTTTATTCAGGGTATTAGCATGATATTTGGTGCTGCTTATATTCAAACTTTTATGTCAGTCTTTTTGCTATGGCATAATTAGAGAATGCTTAACGATGAAGTTAATTTAACCTGACTAAACATCCACACATTAGTGGTTAACTGGCTATTACTAAATGAAACAGTTTTTATAACATATTGGGTCAAAACTTTACTACTGTAAACCAACTCACGCTGAACTCTAAGCTCCATCTGACAAGCTATTCATCTACTGGCATAGTCATACCACCCTTACTGGCATGCACAGATTGTGCCCTACCACTGGGCATTTCCCCTTCAAGGAAGATATCTGTTTGGTACATCAGTTGAGGTGTACCTACTGAGTTGATCCATGACTCCATCATATTATGAGTGCTTTACACTTTATAAATGTGGCTTGGTGTCCACATCTGTTGCTGTATTAGTCAGTATATCTATGTGAGTGCGACTGTGTGTGTGTGTGTGTGTGTGTGTGTGTGTGTGTGTGTGTGTGTGTGTGTGTATGACTGTCTGTACTTTTAACTTGGTGAATATCACTAGACTGACAAGTGCCATTTAGTTAAATAACTTTCAAAGAATCACAGTCTGCAACTTAACACAGGAGGAATCAAACTTTAGACTTCAGTACCAAAATTGCACTTACTAGTACTACTACATGACATTGTATGTGTTTGTACATTTTTATAAGTCTCTCTCTCTCGCTCTATATATATATATATATATATATATAGAGAGAGAGAGAGAGAGAAATAAGCTGCATGCCATTTAGATATAAATATGTGCAGAGCCTTCATTTTCAAGGACAATGTCATCAAAACCATGTTTACTGATTTTGTTTCCCTTCATCTGGAAGTGCATATTAGGACAGGAATATACAAAAAAAAAAATGGGTAGCAGCACCATTACTAATGGGATAAACTGGTAGTATTTTCTGCGGAATGGGATCTTGACAAGTCTAACCTCATTTAAAAACTATATCCATACTATTTGTCTTTATATGTGTGTGTGTGTGTATATATATATGTATATATATATATATATATATATATATATATATATATATATATATGCAGGTAGGCATGTATGTGTAGAGTTATATACACACATATACATATATATATATATATATATATATCTATATATACATATCTATATCTATATATATATATATATATATATATATATATATATATATATATATATCTATCTATATATATACATGAACACCAAAACCTCCAGCACTCAATAAATACAATACATGTATAAATACATGAAAAAATTATAATATCCAGCCGTTGTTCATAGCATCACTTTAATGGCCAAAAACACATATAGCCATACACAGACTGGTTTCATCACCTGGCGTCATCAGCATGAGACATAGAAAGTTAGCTTCTGCTCCATATAAAGCATGTGCTTAAAAACACAGTACATGTCCTATCTATGAAACGTTTACCCTATTTTATATATCATCAAACTTGACAGAAAAAACATCCCTAACCATTAATAACACATACAAGAGTATTTAAATAAAACAGCCTGAGATATCAATAATTTTGTATGATACAATTATAATACAATTATACTTGTTACCAATAATCATTAAGTCCAGGCTTAAATAAAGCTCCCAAAT
>NC_056733.1:1089095664-1089188164 GCF_019279795.1 Protopterus annectens | reverse complement strand
TGCAGGTGTTTAGTGAGGTACATGCCAAATGGGGCATTGTACTCAATGATTGGCCTAATGAGGTAAGAGTAGAGGAGACAATGACCTCTTTCTTCCTGGATGCAAAACCCTTAGTAATGAGATGTGCCACATATAAGGACTTTCTGACCACAGTGGCAATGTGGTGGTCAAAAGAGAGGTTGCTGTCAACCTGTGTTCCCAGATCTCTTATAACGCCTTCTGTGTTCAGTGGACTACCATTGATGTGGTAATTCATGGGAACCATGTTTTTTCACAAAGGGGATGATGACACATCTTTGGCATTGAGCTTAAGGCCATGGTTCTGACACCAGTCGCTGGTCTCAGTGAGGCCTTTCTGTAGGATATCAATGTCACTCGGGGAGTTAATAATAGCTCCCAACTTGCAATCATCTATGAACTTTGTCAGCCAGTTACTTTGTGTTGGCCTGGACTTCAGAGAAGTAGATACCAAACAGGAGAGGACCCTGGACCAAACGGACTCCACTCGTAACTGGTCAGCAGTCTGACTTGGAGTCAGCTACTTTCACACTGTGGGTTCTACCTGTGAGCCAGTTTGCAACCCACCTAGTGATATAGGGGTTGATGCCTAGCTTAGTGAGTTTTTCTATGATTCCTGAGTGAGGAATGGTATGAAAGGCCTTGGCCAGATCACGGTAGGCTGTATGAACCACCTTGCCTTCATCCACAGCTCTGGTGACTGACTCAAAGAAGTTGACCAAGTTGAGCAGACATGATCTACCCTTCACAAAACCAAACTGTGTGGGATCCAGAGTTTGGAGATTCCCTACATCCTTGTTTATTAGGTCCATGATGATCCGTTCCATAGCTTCATATCAGACTTATCAGGCAAATGGGGTGATAGTTCCCAGGGTCTGTAGTTGCTCCTCCTTTGTGGAGAGGGAAGACTGCAGCAGTGTGCCATTCGTTAGGGACAAAGCCTGAGGTAGGTTGTGACTGAACAGGGCACACAGGTGAGGTGCCAGTTCACTCTGTAATTCATGTAGAACACAGCCAGGGATATTGTCAGGTCCCACAGAATTGTATTCTTGGCCTTGGACAGTGCTGTTTTAACCTGTGCAGCAGTAATACTGGGTGCCTGGCAATCTACTGATATTGTGAATGGTCCCTTGGGGGGGGGGTAAAGTTGGCACTGAATCTGTCAGCCAGTATATTGGCAATATCTGTTGGCTCGGTATAGGAGGTACTATTGTGCAGTAGCTCTGAGCAAATCTGGATATTGCCGTGGAGATTCTTTACATAACTATAGAAGGTCTTGTGGTTGCCTTTACTATCTGCTGCAATTCTGTTTTCATAGCTAGCTTTAGAGGGTTTGATGAGGGATCTCAACTTTTTGTTGAGGCTGATAAGGGAGTTTTTCCAGTCTTGGGACTTTACCTTATTCTGCATCAGTTTCCTCCTTCTCTTGTGAAGTTTGTTTATGACAGGGGACCACCAGACTGGCTTCCTTTTTTGGAGGAGAGTGTCTTGGTTCTATTGGGTATGGCGAGATCTATGCATTTGTGTACGGGTTTGTACAGTGCACTGGTGTATGATTTGGCAGTCATGTAACTGATCTCCATTTGCATGGCTGCTGTGAAGTTTGCCACCTCTGTTTTTTTGGAGCCCAAAGTTAGCTTTGGAGAAGTTTTTCATGGTGGTTACCTTTGCGAGGGGAGGGGAGGGGGAGGGATGTGGATTTCCAAGGTGATTAGTTTGTGGTTGGATCTAACCAGGGAGGAGTTGACTATTGGTGAAGGGCAACAGTTGACCATGTTAGTAATGACCAGGTCAAGGATGTTGCTACCTCTAGTGGGGAAGAATGAGCTGGTCCAGAGCATTGGAATTAATGAATTCCAGGAAACGTTGGGCAAGTGTATTGGTATATGAGTAGTTTTCCCAGTTAATGGAGGGGCAGTTGAAGTCACCCAGTATGAGAGTGTTAGGTTGGACCTTAATATTCTCCAGGGTGCTTAAGAACATGGAGTGTGAGTCGTGGGGCATGGTTGGGGTTCTATAACAGGCTATGACCTGAATCATTGTCTTACCCAATGTTAGCTGCACCTGAAGTATCTCAGATGTGTTATGTTGGGCTACCAGTCTGGAGGTGTGTGCATCCTTTATGAATATGGAAACACCACTGCCTTTGGAGCTTCGGTCCAAGTTCTGGGACCGATAGGTCTGGAACTAGTTATAGCCTGGTAGTGCAGGGGTGCTTTCTGCTGCCTTGAACCAGGTCTCTGTTATGGCACAAATGTCAATGTTCTTCATTTTAAGGAGTGCTTTGAGCGAGTGCATTTTGAGATTTAGACTTCTACCATTGAGCAGCATGACCCTCAGATTGCATTTGTTGGTAGCTGTTACGGTGGTAATTTGGTCTTTGGAAAACCACCTAAAAAGGCACTATAGGGGTGGCAAGAGCCTTGGCCAGTATCCAGAAGCCCAGAGGTGACAGATGCAGGCCATCTCTGGCAAAGCATCATGTCTTCTCAGGCAGACAGATACTGGATCCCCTTAGAATGACACCAGAAACATAGCCAACTGTTGAAACCAACCATTTTCTGCTTGTACTGTGGTATCATTCTGGGTGATAGTAGGATGCTGATCAGGGCTAGGGTCATACCCACCTGGGCTACATAATCAGAGAGCTCCTCCATGTCTCTTTTCATGTAGTCTAGGGAAGTACATCTCAGGTCATTCACACACACGTGTACAATGACAGAGTCATATTTGTACCTGTTGTTGAGGGCCCTGAGTGCATGCATTATGTGGCAGATCCTGGCACTTGACAGGCAGCTGACTATTACTTTCTCCTTATTCAACTGATCCTGGCACCTGCAGGCAGCTGACTGTTACTTTCTCCTTATTCAACCTAGTGACTGGGACATCAGTGTGCCTCACTATCGAGTCACCTATGACTAGTGTGTTGGGCATGCTGTTTTGCCTTAGGGCTTTGCTTGAGTGGCACACTGTTTAGGAGAGTTATGTGTTGCGTGATTAGTGTTGTGGTGGTCAAGTGTGTCTCTGCCTTGGAGGTCTCTGCTGTTTGGGTAGATTTTTATTGAGAGCCTCCACGAAAGTGGGTGTGCAGTTTGTGTATTTATGTGAAGGCAGTGGTGGTGTATGTTCTGGAGGGCTATGTGTTCCATGTGGTGTGGTGCAAGTGTTGACCTTCTCCTCTTGACCAGCTATTCTGGTCTTGGCTGGAGAGTGTGTGGCTTCTAATTTGGCTACATAAGTGCATCTCTTGCAAGTCTGAGTACTGGGAGGTAAGAGGAGATGATTGTTAGTGTACATGAGGCAGTTGCTGCACTGCCTCAGGATGCCCAAATTCACCAGGTTAATATGAGAAAGCACAGGGAACTGAACTTTAGACATGCCTGGAGGGGTGAGCATTAATAATAAGTACTGGAGCTGTTTCCTTGTAGAACATTTAGTGCTGGTAGCATTTGTGTGTGCTACAATAATTGCTACAAAAAGTCTGGTAAAGTGCTAGACTAATAAGCTAGTAAAAGTGCAGGAGAGGAGAGGAGAGAACTAGTAGATTTAAGGGAAAAATTGAACAACAGACTTTGGCACTGCTCAGAAGCTTACAAACAGTCCTGGATACAGCAAATCTGTATCTGGACTAGAGTAGTTACAGGAAAGGCGGGAAACAAGCACGTTGGCTTTTAAACCAGAAAGTTGAAATAGATGGAAAAACTGCCCAAATGGCCAATAAAGTACAATTTCTGGGCAAAAAAAAATTCTATGGCTTTGTCTTTTTCTGAAAAAATGTCAAGCCTGCATAAACTAAAGCACTGCTAGTGATTCCCTTCTGGGTGCGGTGAGGAATGTAAGCCTACATCTTTTTGGCTGTGAGTGATAGATTTGCTTTCTGTTTTACCTGCTCCAGTTTGTTTTCTGATCGGGTATTTTTGTTCTATGTGAGAGAAAGACACAATTTATCTAGGCTGCACATTTCACGTCTTTTGATTGATTAAATTGTTTCTTGAGTGATAAATATACAGTGAATTATTGGGTTATGTGAGAGAAAGACACAATTTATCTAGGCTGCACATTTCACATGTCTTTTGATTGGTTAAATTGTTTCTTGAGTGATAAATATACAGTGAATTTCTGGGGTTTTGTCTTTTTCTGAAAAGATTTCAAGCCTGCATAAACAAAAGCAGTGCTGGTGATTCCTTGCTACTTTTTCCCACCCACCCTCTCCTTTGTTGATCTGCTTTTCAAACCTGGTGATCTGAAGCTGGCCACTCCTATTGTAAATTGCACTTAATAAGCACCTCCCTTTCTACACTGCTGTTGATATCTTGAATTACTTATTTATCTTTCCTTGTGCTTATACTGAAAATGTAAATTTTGCTTCGTATTGTCTGTTCTGCTGATTTACTTGCTCTGAATTCATTACTACTCATTCATTAGGATGATAGGAGATTACTAGGCTATTGACCCGGAGGTCATTTTAAGCCTAGCCATTGCATCCCAATGTAATACCATAGAAATGTTAGTTAATACTCAAGAGTGCATTTAGTAGTGGCTCCCCATGTCCAGGAGGGTTGCGGGAGCTACAGTATCTTCAGTAAGAAATTACAGTGCCCTATCCACTTGTCCAGGTTCCTCTTTAACATGACATAGAGGTGCTCTGTTTCACAGGAATAGGTAGCCTTTTCCAAAGACACGGCAGTCATTGGGAGATAATTCTATCCCTACAGCATGTCCTATTTAAGTCACAGGCTATATTGTACAGCAGGTCATCTTGGTGCTCTCCAAGGACAAAAATACGTCATCACTGGGACCAGACAACATTGTAGGTTTTCTTTTAAATAACTTAAAACATGAACTAGCAGACCCACTGGGATCCTTGTTAAACTACATCCTGTGAACTGGTTATGTTCTGGTGAAATGGAGGACAGCAACAGTAATCTCTCTGCACAATGGGAGACCATCTACTGACCCTGGGAATTATAAGCCCGAAGCTTGACTAACCTCATCTGCAAGGCCATGAAAAGTATCATTATGGACCTTATTAACAAGGACATATGTAATCTCCAAACTCTGGACCCAACCAAGTTTGGATTCATTAAAGGAAGAACATGCCTGTTAAATATGGTTGACTTCTTCGAGAAAGTCACCAAAGCCCAGGACAAGGGAAAGACAGTGCATAATGCTTATCTTGAACTAGTGAAGGCAGTGGATACAATGCTCCATTCAGGTATTATAGAGAAACTTTCTCAATGGGGAATGAACCCCTACATTACCAGAGGGGTAGCCAACCGTCTCACTGACAGGACACATACTGTCAAAGTGTGTGACTTTACCTCTAGCAAAAAGCAAAACACCGATCACCAGTAGCACACCACAGGTTCTGTGCTGAGCCTCTTACTGTTCGGAAATTATTGCTAAGAGGTCCAAGCAAACTTGGATGGCCTGCAACTGATCAAGTTCACTGATGATTGGAAAAATGGGAGAAATCATCGAGTCCCTCAACAATGCTAATATATCTACAGACAGGGTTAACGCAGAGAAATGACTGGTGCCAAAGCCCTGGATTAAAGCTAAATGCAAAAAAATGCATTATTATTCCCTTTGGGAAAGCTGACAACCCTGCTAATTACATTTATAGACAGCAGCCCCCTAAGTGTAGACCCAGTGGTACGTGATCTGGGATCTCAAGTTGATAGCAATCTCAATTTTTGACCACCACATATCTACAGTATTAAGGAACTCCTTCTATGTGGCACATCACATCTAAATCTAAAGATGTTATAATTTCATTATACTTGGACCTCATAAGACCAGTAATTGAGTACAATGCTCCATTTTGCATGACTTCACCAGACACCTGCAACAACTGAAGAGACCATAGAGTTTTCTCACCAAGAAATTACACTGTATACAAAAAAAGTTTTACACAGAAAAACTGAAAGCCCTGTCAGTATATTCTGTCTCCTACAGGTTGCCAAGGGGTGAACTAAGCCTGGCTTGCAGGGCAGTCACATTCATAAATTAAATTGCACTAGTGTCACTCACTCCAGGGAAATAACCTAGCCTCTGATGTGAACAGGTCATGCTGGAGAGACAGATACATCTCCTAGAGACTGCCACTTCTTTGGAACAAGATTCCAATTCCCATGAAACCGAGGCCCTCCCTGACCCTCTTCAAGTGCAACCTATTTCAATGGATGGGTGACCACAAATTTACTCCTGGGGTGGCACCCATGTCCATCCTGGACAGAGGAAGTCGGTATTAACTACCA
Organism: Protopterus annectens; assembly: GCF_019279795.1. Lineage (NCBI taxonomy): Eukaryota > Metazoa > Chordata > Ceratodontiformes > Protopteridae > Protopterus > Protopterus annectens. Next base: position 1,089,181,886 of record NC_056733.1, on the reverse strand, counting down.
TAGACCCTTACACTGACAGTTGGGGCAACTCTGGATAAATTTGGCTAGACTTGTCAGGGCTCTAGGGCCATTAGCCTATTAACCTTCTATAAACCCATGAACTTATAAATGCATGCGACAGTTGCTACTATGGTAAGTAACAGTGTTACTGCAGTGCATGCAAAACAAAGCCAGAACTCTTAAAATGTGACAAATCCCTAACACTGATGTGCTGCCATGTCTGGTTGCTAAGCTACAAATTAACTGATAAGTAGACTGTTGCAGACAGAATGAGTACACCATCTGCAAGTATGCTATTCTAGTTCCATAAGACACAGGTACCCCCACTGGGACTAGCCCATACACAACTGATGTGGTGATCGCAAAAGGCGAGCCATGGTGGGGATGGATTACTTGCATGTGCATTCCATGCATGGAGTGCTATGACTACACAGTGCAGTAAGACTGCAGATAGCCATGGTGTACGGGGTTTACAAATAGTGCACAAATGCTGACTCTCACCAGTAATGGTATATTCATTTTGGGGAAAATACTAAATTTAAAGATGTATACCCTAAAATCAATTACCTTTTTCTCCTCATTTTGGTAAAGGTTCTTTATTTCTCATTTAAGCAATGTATTCATCGGAGGCCCGGGGAGAAAAGCTCCAGAACAATTGCTAACATACTATACATAAGACATTTACATGAGCATTGTAGTTTACACATTCACTTATAAAAATATAGCAGATAATACCATATGATTGCATAAGATATTTACATAAGCAAAGAGGTTTAGACATACAATTAACAATTAAAGGTATAGCAGGTAGTAATAACATATGATGATTGTTCATACAGTATGCTTAGTAGGCATAATCTTGAAGATGTACTGAAGATAAGACAAGAAAGGAAAACTAAAAAAGGAAGAGAATATAGACAAGATAATATATATATATATATATATATATATATAATACATAAATATTAATATTATTAATATAATATAAATAAAATATAATTTCCATATCTACACTTTTCCAAAACTGACAGACTTACAAACTACTGGATAACATCAGGTGACAATGTTATCAAACATCACTTAATGTTTCACTGATTTTTGCACTGTAATCCAGCTTTAAAGATACTGAGCATTATTTAGACTGTTATTCAGCATATTTTCATTACTTCTGTAAATATTTCAATATAAAAGCAAGCAGAAAGGAATTGTTTGGTATCACATAAAAACTGAAGTCGCCCGAACAAAATTTCTGCTTATACTTTGGGTTTAGGTCGTAGACATTCTAAGATATGGAATGCTTGTGAAACTTTAGAGACTATTCAGCATTTCCTACATATATTACAGTATTGCAGTAAGGACTGCATGTGCATACAATGATGTACATCACTGTGAGAAGACATTCTGCTCAGCATATAGCTGTACCTTTTATAAGTATTAATTGTTTACAACATATAGGTTTCAGAAAATGCTCCAGTATCTAAGAATGTGCATAAGCTGCTAAAAGTGTAACATTTTACACCTACTAGCTGTGAATGACTTAAGAATCTGTCTTTGCACATGAGAAATTATTCAGCATAAAAATGTGCTATTTTTTTTAGATTAGAAAGTTGCATGCTTATCTTCAAAAATGTACCGATACAACACATTTTTCTGTACTAAAGACAAGGATCCTGGAAACTATCGCCCCATAAGCCTGACTAGCTTGGTCTGCAAAGCTATGGAAAGGATCATCATGGACCTCATAAATAAAGATATTGGGGACCTACAGACACTGGATCCTACCCAGTTTGGCTTTGTTAAGGGCAGATCCTGCCTCTTAAACCTGGTCGATTTCTTTGAAACAGTCACCAAGGCCATTGACGAGAGGAAGGTGGTCCACACAGCTTACATGGACCTCGCAAAAGCCTTCGATACAAAACCCCACTCGGACATTATAGATAAGCTCACCAGCTTAAATATAAACCCCTATGTCACTAGATGGGTTGCAAACTGGCTCAAGGACAGAACCCACATGGTTAGAATTGCTGGAGCCATGTCAGACTCCAAACCAGTTACAAGTGGCATCCCACAAGGCTCAGTCCTGGGACCTCTCTTGTTCAGTATATATTTCTCGGCAGTACAGGCCAACACGGAAGGACTGTGGCTGACCAAGTTCGCAGATGACTGCAAACTGGGTGCCATAATCAACTCTCCAGCCGACACAAGCATCCTCCAAAAGGGCATCATAGAAACAGACAACTGGTGCCAGAGCCATGGTCTCAAGCTAAACGCCAAAAAGTGTATAGTCATCCCCTTTGGCAAAAACAAAGTGCCCACAAATTACCACATAGGTGGTAATCCATTAAGTACAGAAGAAGTCATTAGGGACTTGGGGACCCAAGTTGATAGCAATCTCTCATTTGACAACCACGTGGCCAAAGTGGTTAGAAAAACATTTTATATAGCCCACCTAATCATGAAGGGATTCACATCTAGATCAGGGGAGGTCATCGTGCCTCTTTACTCATCCCTCATCAGGGCCCATAATTGAGTACAATGCCCTTTTGGGATGTAACTTACCAGACACCTGCAGCAACTGGAAAGACCCCAAAAGTACCTCACCAAGAGGATCAAAGGGCTCAAACAGATGCCATATGCTGCCCGGTTAAAGAAACTCCAGCTCTACTCAGTGGCATACCGCCTGCTCAGAGGCGATCTGTGCCTGACGTATAAAGCCATGTCCAACCCGGAATTAATGGACATGCTGCACCTCAGAAAATCCAAATCCCATCGAGCTACGCGCTCGAGAGACTTGAACCTCAGCACTGAAATAAATAGGACATGCTGGAGGGACAGATTCATAACCCAGAGGCTCCCTTCACTCTGGAATAAAATCCCAGTCTAGGTTAGGCAGAGTCCCACATTGACTCTCTTCAAGAGGAATCTTGATGAGTGGATGGGATCATAGGTTTACCCCAGCTATCACTTCTGTGTCACTGTTAGACAGAGGCACAGTATACTAACCTCAAAAAAAGGCATAGCAAAATTAATTTAAAATGGGTGGCGAAAGCCAAACACACTCTGGCTAGGCTTATAAATGCCCTAGGGAAGATAGCCTAGTATGAACCTATGAACCTATGAACCTAAGGCTAACACAATATGATTTTATTTTTATCACCACACTGAATATCATAGTGTTGATTAGAGTCTCTGGTTTTGTAAATTAGACACAAAACTCCAAGGTGCAATCCAAAAAATTGCAACTGTTGCAAGGTTTCCTTATGATAGCGGCAGCATGTTCTGAAGTCCTAGGAATGAAGTTAATTTACAGAAATATTTTACTTATTTATGGAATTGTTGTTCTGGTGCTCATGCCTCACTAAATGTTGTCACATTTTTTCCAGTTTTTGTATAGATGCTACTTTGTGAAACTTGACAAGTATTACTGAGACATGTACTGCCAACACTACACATTTTGATGCAAGTTCTGAAAAAAATGTTTGCCAGGTGCAGCTTTTTGGGATGTACTCAGACTGCATACTGAATCGAGGCTTTGCAGCTGGTCTTCATAGTTTTGAGCAGAGAGTGTTAGAATCCTTTAAGTCCTAGCTTTTCATAACAAAAAAATGCATTTCATTTGGAATGTGATTTATTTCCATTCAACAAAAGTACTGTGTCCTAGGAAATGGTGACAAACTTTTTGCTAAATTAAAAATAATGATTAACATCTTTGTAAACAGGAGTTCATTACCAAGCATTGCTGATTATGACTTGTGGGCTTTGATAGTCACACTGGAATTATGTCTTCTTTGCTTTTTTTTTTTTTTTGTTACTCTTCTACATATTACTCATGCCCTTTCATTCACTGTTCTGTGAAATATTTAGAAAGTTTAATTTATTTGCATAAAACTGTTTGACTATCTTTTATTTTCTACTGTACTCCTTGGTTCTTTTGTGTTTCTTTGATGAAGATGAAACTTTTCACCCAACCATCCTGTTTTGTGTTTCTAGACTATGACAATCTCTTGAATCTCCAGTCATAATGTGTTCCTCCTTTTATTATTGAGGATAAACAATTTCCACATTATGCACTACAGAAAGCAGGCATTGCAAAATTTGGGAGAAATGCCAATAGAATTAGTAAGTTATTTCAACCAAAACATATGCAGGACTTCACCAGGCTAATGGAATCACTAATACAACTTCATTATAATCACTGAACTGTTACAATTAAAACAAATACATCAACATATTGAAAATATCATTTGACATATGCACTACACGTGTGTGTGTGTGTGTGTGTGTGTGTGTGTGTGTGTGTGTGTGTGTGTGTGTGTGTGTGTATTTGCAAATGATAGAACAAAGAAGAGAGAAAATCACAATCAAAATCAAAATCTGGTTCACAGAATCATAAAACAATGAATGTTTCTCTACCAGTTAAAAGGCCTTACAATAGTAAGCTACTACAAAACAGAGATCAAGTGTTGTCTTGGTAGGGATATTGTTAGGGAAAGGAGTTTTAGTAACATGCTGCTAGGGGCAGGATTCCATTTAGGATTAGCACATGAGTAATGTAGGTGGGGGGTTAACCCATACTGCACACCCTAACCCTACCCTTGCCACGAACCCTAATGCTGCACATTACGTTTCTAAAAACCCCTTCCCTAAAAGTAACATTACACAAGACAAAATGACACAGAACACACAGAATTCAAAAATGATGCACAACACTGACTCTGTCCTCATACCTAACCCTTACTCTAAACTTACCTTGTGAATACTTGTATAGTCACATCTGCTACAACACAGTCTTGTACATCTTTACAATCATCACTTTTTCATTGACTCAGTAATTTTCTCGAACACTCTTGCTTCTGACACCATATAAAACTAAATTCAACCATATGTGCATTGCACATATGAGCATCCACTCTTTTGTACAGTATCCCTTTTTTCACATCCACAAAAACCTTTCTACTAAACATGTATTCTACCTTTCGTGTGTGTATGTATGTATATATATATATATATATATATATATATATATATATATATATATATATATATATATATATATATATATATATATATATATATAAAATGTATATGTGTGTATATATATATATATATATATATATATATGTATACATATATACAGACAAACACAACATATTTATATATATATATATATATATATATATATATATATATATATATATACACACACACACACACACACACACACACACACACACAGGTGATCAAATGTTTCAAACTTCTAAGGATAGCATTTCCATTATTCAAGAAAAGCAATGAGATTATCTGCCACCAATAGTCCTTAACATCTGATAAAGTTTCTAAATCCTTTCCCCTAACATCTTCAAACACTGAAAACAAAACAAAAAATGCAAACTTCTTTAATCCATTGTTATAAAAGGAACGATTGTATAGGAAAGTATCCGTGTTCTTTATACATATGGCATAATTATGCTCACATATGCAGTTGATTAATTTCCTTGTTGCAGAAAATAAGGAGCAAAACTGCAATTTGCTACACGTAGAGTATTAATTAACAGTTAAAACTGGTAGGGAGTAAAGAAGTCCAAGTCTTTAGACTATAATAAATTAATCTCACATTAAATCAGCAACAAGAACACTGGTGGAAAGAAAATGTTCTACTAGGTTTGCCTAAAAACTAAACATTAATATTTGTTGAAGTTCCTCACTCAGACTTCTCTTTCAAATTACAGCCTTTTTTGTTAATAAATACAGGGACATCACCACAAAACTCTTAACATAATCATGATTGGACAATATCTTCTAATTATGAGAAAATTATTTGTATTGTAAGTTATGCAAATTTCTGAAATCTGTTGACTGTTTTTTTTTTTCTGAAAAGTAAGTTTCCATCTCTATTTTAACTCAAACTACGGCTGAAGTGGGTTGCTTGTGGAACAGTCTACTACCCAGGTCAACAAAAAGTATATAATTAACACAGGTATCAGGAGAGTCAAGAACAACCTTATTGATAATAGTTAAATCCAGCATTCCTCTCTTAGTATTAATAACTTTACCTCCTTCTCACACAAAAAATGTATAGCACATGTAATCATTTCTGCTGTTAACTACTTCTCTTTCAAGTATCTCAATAAATGTCATTGGATATCCACTTGTTAACAGCCTATTAATCAGCTCTTCTTCATTTTTAAATAATACATCTTTCATTGTCAATCTGCTTGAATGAACAAACTTCCCTTTGACAACACTGCCTTGGTATACAAGGGATGCATGTTCTTATATTGTAAATGATTACTGCTATTAAATAAGTTAATACCAAATGTCATCAAGTATCTTTTTAGGCTTCTGATGTGAGAAAAGAAACAAAACTGATAGGAACCTATTCAGTAAATCTATCATGTTGACTTCGTAGATGTTATTCATATACACAGATATTTCCGGTTCATCAATATTTTTTAGACTCCTGTCTTTTACTTTGGAAACTTTTAAATCAGAACGTGAAAAGCAATGCAATGCACAAGAAAGATGTTGAATGAAAGGATAACTAAAATGTAGCTCACATCTTTCTGACTTCTGTCACTACATTTCACAGTTTAATGATCTACCCAACAGTTTACTGCAAGACGAAAATATGCACATAAAAAAGAAACAACTTTATACCATCAAGGAATTTATATTGCAGAAACTACATTCCATCATTATACTTATCTTTCTATACTTTATTCTGAGATCAGATCATATCTACATCAGTCTTGTGGTCATGAGTGATATTTGTGATATTATTTCATATGAAAATAGTCACCTATTATGCAAAAACTTCCATTCCACAGAATCTTATTTCCATATGAAAACATTAACCAATTCTACTGCAAAACTCCTTTATTTCATGTTTCTCTATGCTTTCATTCTTTACAAAAAGAGTACTAACTTTTTTATCTTTCTTGCATCATCGCATCATATTTATCTTTCTGAAACTAAGTGGGCTGTTGACTGTGGTTACATACTGTCCCATGTCTGTCTAATAAAACAGTTATTTACTATTACCAGTCTGGGTAAAATATCTTGAGGCCCTCTGCTTTCAGCTGAGGCTCTACGGGATCTAATTGTGTTGACTGTATTGGTCAAAGACCTTTTAAATCTGTTAGAATCTCATACTATTCCTCCTCTCATGGTTAGCTTGCATACAACTGAGCTCTTTAATTGCAAATTTTACATCTTAGGCCATATTAAACAGCATGATCTCTTAAAAGATTTTCATAAACAACTTTATTAAATCATCAATGATGACACGGGGGAACATACATTAATACAGAAGAAAACAAACCATAATAGCATTTTTCCATTTCCACACATTGCACATTATGTTTTCTTTCTTTAATTCCATTTTCTTCCTTTACAACTACTTTCAGTCCACCAATACATCAATCATTCAGCTCTTGTCTTCTCTTAAATATCACTCCTTCACATGAACATTATTATCCACATATTGTTCACACAAATTACGTTTAATTCTATGTAATTTGCAAGGTGCCTCTTCCAATTTTATTATATCTTTTACAATATTCATTATTTCACATACAGTTGGTCTACATTTTGATTTCCATTTTCTAGTAATTGCTTTTCTGGCAGCCAACTGAATTAAACGTAATAAGGCCTTACTATAGCTAAGCAAGTCAGATCCTATGTTCCAGCTCAAAATAATAATTTCCTTAGTTACAGCTATTTCTTCCCCTAAGATTTCTAACAGAGTACTCTGTAAGGAATTTTTAAAATCATCCCACTCGTTATTCTTCCAAAGAACATGGTCCCAATTTGCTGTCTACCTGAGGAAAAAAATCTTTGAAATTTGCTTGGGGTAAACAATTCCAAGCAAAAATCCTAAACCATCTGGACTTTGTTTCCTAATTGGTAGCCATATATATGTCCTCCCATTGTTCTCTTGGAAATTTATTTTCCAGTCTTTACCCAGTCTTTTCTAGACTCCTCTGATTGATTCTTATAGTTATCTTGCAATATTTTATATGTCATGTTAATTATCCCAATTTTAACAGCATCTTCTATTCAAACTTCAACTAAAAACTTTACCATAGCAGGTCTTTCACTTAGCACTCCCTTAGCCCTTTCTCTTTGTCTATACTCTGATAACAAATGATTATAATGCTTGGACAGACACCATTTTAAAACTATTTAACATTATTTAGATAGCATTTTTTACCTTTTATACATAACACACAGTCATAAAATGGTGAATAAATAATTTTAAGCAAAGCAGTCACCAGCTAAACATAATTTTCTGAAATGCAGTTTGGCATTATGCAATACCATTATACTCTATAAATTTTTCATTTTATAATAACTCTGCCTTAATTCATGAAATCAGTTACACAATGTTTTACCTTCCTTCTAGGCTATCATTTAATATAACAAAAGCAGCCTTCGAGTAATCAAAACTATCTATAGGTAAACCACTAAAATATTACACTGTTAGCAAGATGATCATAGGTTCAATGGTAGGTACTAGGCTACTGGCTCTAGGGCCTATATAAGCCTAACCAAAGGTACCCTGGCTTTCGCCACCCAAGAAAATTATTTTCCTGTGCCACTGTTGAGCAGAGCCACTGAAGTGATCCCCGGGGTGAATTTCCTATCTCCCATCCAATCATCAAGATTTTTCTTGAAGAGCGCTAATGAGGAGCTTTATTTGATATAGATAGGTAGTTTGTTCCAGAGTATGGGAAGTCTCAAAGTGAAATGTCAGTATCAGTGGCTCAACAGGTGGCAGACGTTCCTTTAATGCAAGAAGATCAGAATGCTTTGGATTATATTCTGGCTCCAGTTGCTTTGATTCATTTTCCATTACTGACACTGCAGTGTGGTATAAGGGGGTGCTGCACTCCTGTGTCTGTCATCCACTGGATATGTTAAATGAAAGCTCCCATCTGCCTAAACTGGTGGTATTTCAGGTGGATATAAAAGAACTTATGGCATTTATAAAAAAAAAAAAAAGAGTGCAAGAAGCTTCCTGGTGCCTTGTCCAAATTGCTCCTAGTCAGTACAAATGCAGCATTGGTCTCTCCTGAAAAAAAAGCCAATGGCGTTGGTGGGACTTATCCAATCAGCAATAGAAAAACAGATAAATAAATAAATAAATAAATAGATGGACAGATAAATAGATAAAAAGGAAAAAAATCTCAGTTTAGATTTTCATGTTAAAATAAGGCATACTGTTTTCATAGTACAACACCTTCTGTTTCTCATCTCTTTAAATGTATGGATAGCATGTTACCATACCATAACACTAAGTTTCAACTGCATAACTAAATAGCTAAAATTTAATGATTTCTCAGATGAAGTCTATGTAGAAGTCAGTGTATGTTACCTATGAAATTACTCATAACATCTTATCAAATCAGACATACAGTCTGTTTTTGGTTTGGTATACTGATTAAGGTCTTTACCTCACAGACATAAGGTACATGGTTTGATTCTGACCTTGGGTTATTAGCTAGTAGTCTAGTATTCACCTATTCCGAATATAGTGAATTTCAAAAAGACACATCCACTGTTTTGAACAACATTTTTTTATTAATGGGCATTAGTTTCAAGTATCTGTGATCAAATCCATTGTAGTAGGAGTGGCAGAGTGATGTTCAACATTTGCGTAGGAGACAAGTGATTTTAGGGTTAGAGGTAGGGAACTGGTTTCGATTAATATTGAGTACTGTGTGATGTTGGGTTTAGGGTTAGAGTTAGGATTAGAGATAGGGATATCATTAAGATAAGGATTAGTGCCAGGAATCTTGTTATTAGAGTTATTATTAAGGTTAGTATTAAGGCTAGGGTTACCATTGGGGAAGTTTTCTGTTTAAAATATTTGCTGAGCTTGTGAGTTTTGAACTTGGACAGTCAGGATTATGATGTTCATAATTTGGACTTTCAAACTACTGATACTAATTGTGTTACTTTGAAGATGATGTTTGAGAAACTTATGTCAAAGAACCACAAAAAATGTATTCCTTGACAACTCCAAGGACCAAGTCAAATAAACCATGTTTTCAAATGTTTACCAAACCTAAACAAAATGTACTTCTCTGTAACATCCATGCTGATTATTTTAAAGCAGGAACAAACTCTCTGATAATCATAAATGTTTTTAAAATGTGCTTGTTTGACTACAATTTACTATGGAAAAGAGTAATAAGACGTTACACACTCATTATCTTTACAATGACATCTAATATGGGTCTACATTGCTTGATCGAAATTACACTCGAACAAGCAACATCGAGACCCATTAAAGCGAAACTGCACTAGATCAAAAGTGCACTTTCGCAAACAAAAAAAACTTTGTTAAACAGTATTTTGCAGGGGGGGAGCCTCCCTGCACCCCCACCCCACTTAAATATACTAACTCCAAGATTGCATTGTAATGCGCTTCGGAGAACCAGCTTTTGTGAAAGTGCACTTTCAATTTAGTGCACTTTTGCTTCAATGGGATCGATCTTCTGGTTGTCAAAAAAGTCAGAAGTAGACCTATATATATATATATATATATATATATATATATATATATATATATATATATATATATATATATATATATATATATATATATATATATATATATATACATATATATATATATATATACATATATATACACACACACACACACACACACACATACTGATATATATTTTTTTAATCCTAATAATCTTATTAAAGAATATACAATTTACATATATAGACATATCTTTCTTTTCTAGGCTAAATCAACTGTTTCCTGGCAAGAAAAATGATATTTACCATTTATTCTATATTATTCCAAAATATACAACATTCAATGCACTTTAATACTTTTAATACCCAATGAACTGATTATAAAATAGTACAATCACGAGAAAAATTCAAGATAAATAATTTTAGAAAATATTTGATTGACATTCAACAGCAATTCTTTAGAATTTCTCTGAACATGTTTTACTTGTTCACAAATAACAGTATTGTTTAAAACTGTTAGCAAAGGCAGGATAATTAAGACAAACATCTCATCAAAAACAGTACATCAAAAAATTGCATTCATACTATCCTTTCATTTCAGAGAACAACTGGGCAAATATAAAATCCTCATCTGAACATGCTCACTATACATTATATAGACAGTCACTTTTAAATGAATTGAATGTTTGAATCTTCCTAGAAGCCTGCTGGATTGGAAAGTTATTGTATTATTTTGTGAAGTAGTAGAATAAAGAGTTCCAATAAAAAGTCTTTAGCAATGTTTATGTATTCCCCAGACTCTAACATTGTGGTTTAGATGGATAGAACCCTGACCATAACCCAGATTACCAGAGCTTGGTTAGTGGTTTAGGCACCTGATGGAGCTAGCAGGGGGAGAAGAGAAATGACAAGCCTTTGTCTGCTTACCTTCTTTTGTGGGAAATTATGGAAATGGGGTGCAGGTCTTGGCAGAGCCATTGCTGAGGCTCTAGTGGAGATCAGAGTCTCAAAACTGCAGACAGATGAAGTGAAGTCAATGGGCAGGTCTTAGGATGGTCCTGCTCTAGGGACTCCAGAAAAGTTTTCTCAAAGATCACTTATTATTATAGGTAAGCCTACAACTGTGATGCCACCATGAAAGAGACATAACTAGTCTGAAAAAAAAAATTTCTGTCCGCTCCTTGGCATTGCACGGTCTTCATGTCACACGTCATCAAGCTAGAACCTGTCTAAGGGCTGGTAATCCCAGCCAGGGGATTAAGCTAGTTTACACTGCAAAAAAGAGATGTCAGGAGAAGATGTGATGAACATTTGTGGGGATATCAGCAGAAACCACACAGGTTCTACCTCACATCAAGGATATGAATTTCCTAACAAGACATCTACAACAACTGGAAAGGCCACAGAAATACCTCACAAAGAGGATTACTGGCCTTAAACAGATGCCCTACGCAGACCGTCTCAAAAAACTCCAGCTTTACTCCATCACATATCGCCTACTCAGATGCGATCTCTGCCTAACATACAAAGCTATGTCAAACCCAGAGCTGTTGGACATGCTCCACTTAAAGAAATCCCAATCCCTCCAAACTACATGCTCTAGGGACCTAAACCTTGTCACCACAATAAACAGAACATGCTGGAGGGATAGATTCCTGTCTCAGAGACTTCCCATACTCTGGAACAGACTACCTATCTGTGTCAAACAGAGCTCCTCATTAGCACTATTCAAGAAAAATCTTGATGATTGGATGGGAAATAGGAAATTCACCCCAGGGATCACTTCTGTGGCTCTGCTCGACAGGGACACAGGAAAATAATTTTCTTGGGTGGTGAAAGCCAGGGTACATTTTTGGCTAGGCTTATATAGGCCCTAGGGCCAATAGCCCAGTACCTACCTATGAACAAGGTGAAACCACTTCAGGAAGAAAGCAATTGTTGAAATTAAAGAGGCTACCTTGGCTTTGCTGCAGATCATTCCAAAACAGCTGCATCAAAATGAGCTAAAGCAGTATCCCAGAGTAGCAAGAGCAGCCCCTCCTGGAAGAGGGAAATGACTACAAAATGTTTTGAACAAATCTCGTTAGATCTCCCCCTTCTCAGAGGGGAAGAGAAGGAGGCAATGCCAAGTCTCATTTGAGACACAGATGCTGCGAAAGAGCCAAAAAGCTGAACCTCATAGATGTGCCCCTGTTAATCTAAAGCCTAAATGTCTAACAAGCTTTTAGTCCTGTGTCTGTCCTGGGAGGTTAAGTTTGCCTGTGCCAGTGGAAAAGGATTAAAAAATCTCAGTGCACTCTGTAAACAAAAGATACATTAGTAATTTAGGTTCTTAGCAATACCGGTTAAAAGCAGCAAGTGCAGATTTGCCAGAATGTGTCAGCCTAATAAAAAATGGCTGGATGCCAGTCTTCTAAAACGATGGTTTATTCATCGTTCTTCATCTCAATAAAGAAGTTATTCGAGCATTGCTCAGTGCTGAAAGCTAATTCATAGAGTGCACTATTTATCGTCTAGATACTGTATGGGGGAGTGCCCAGGCCAGCTGTCTCAGTTGCATCTTAGAACTTGAGCATTTATAATGAGGAATGTCGGCAAGCATGATGATGTCACACTGCTTCTCAACACCAAACAAACATGTGTGACCTGTAGAAGTTGATAATATGGGTTATCAGTGGCATGTTTCTCCACCAGACCATCAACTTGTAGGCAGTTGCACAATGTCCATGGCCTGATTATTTCTTATACTCCTGGAATTAGATTGAGATGATGAGGTGAACATGGCACCAGAATTTACCGTATTTGCCTTTGAGAAGGTGCAGTCTACCATACAAGGTTGCTAGTTCCTCCTTTCGTAAGTTATTTGCAACAGCTTTAGAATGGGTGACTTGTGAAGCAGTATAGGCAGCCAACAAAATGTCAGATAAAGGTTAAACACCTGGTTGTCCTTGCTTTTATGCCAAAATAAAACATTCAAACAGTGTTCTTTGCCTTAAATCCTATGTTAGACATCATTAATATCCTTCTGGATTTATCCAAAAACTTCTGCATTTTAGGATATCCTATAAGGTATGCATAAAGTCCTCCCTGAAATACAAATTAAATTCCCTGTACTAGACCCAGTTTCTGGACTTTATCCAACATGAAGAAGAGGGGACTGACATGCACCAATAATTGTACTGAAATGTTACACAGGAGTCTCTATACCTTAATGATTTAACAGAAATTCTTCTTTCAAGAACAGCTGCAGTCAGTAACTTCTCATTTCACCTGTTTTTGTGACAGCTCATCTGAGCATTGCAGACCTTTATTTCTGCATATTTTCATTTCTGCAGTGGTTATTATTTCATGCAGCTGTGACATAGTCTTCAAATGTACTTACAAATGCTGCTATGCAATACTTATTACAACTGGGTAGATTAATTTGCAGACAAAATATTAATGTTTTTCTAGTTATATTTGTGAGGATTAAATACAGGCCTTACTTATTTTACATTGTCTACAAATGAATTTGAAGAATATTAATCAAATGATAGTCAGAACATCTTAGCAAGAATAAGGCTAACCATTGCTTCTAATAAGCACATTAGTAAAACATTGTATCAACTACGTTTGAGGTAAAATCAAGCTGACAATGTATGGAAATACTTCAGATGAGGAAGCCAAAATAAATAATTATAATAAGCACTTTGTGCAAACTGCCCAATTAAGTTTTTGTTTTGCAAAAAATAGGTAATTATGGTGAAAACAAAGTCTGTGCAGTTCCTTCTGAATTAAAAGCAGAGTAATTACGTTATGATGCAAGATATTTATTCAAATATTTACTGCAACTGTATAATTTTACAAAACTGTCTCATCTTATTCCACTTTTTTGACATTTCATTCAGCAGTCCATAAAGTTAAGCAAAATTATCAAGCAGTTATGTCTAACAAAGGAAGAAACAAATTAAACAGTAAGTGTTAAAAATTAATGTTGTTTTAAAGCAGTATATAAGCTTGAATGGCCTGGGACCCACGGTAGTGGTGCTGCGGTAGCATTGTCGCCTCACAGCAAGATGTTGTCCCGTTCGATTCTCAGCTAGACCGTCTTCTGTGTGGAGGCATACGTGAATGGGCGTGCCTTCGTTGAAGGTTGTGCATCAGGGCTGGTAACTCGGCACGTAAAAATCCACTACCAAACATTAGCGGACCGGAGTTCCGCTGTGTCGACCCCTAACCGGGAAAAGCCGAAAGATACAGAATAAACTTGAATGGCCTGAAAAGTTGTCAGCTACAGCCAAAATATCCATTTTATAAGCATCTAGAGTTCTAAATTAATTTTACTGAAGCCAATAAGGTATAGAGCATTCATGTACTAATGAAGAAAGAGAAAGATATTAAACAGAAAATAGTAAAGCCACCAGCCAAATGTGTGTACACTCTGATCAGAGATATTTTAATGGAAGAAAAAAGAAATGCTTCATAAGCAGTTTTCTGTTTGAGATATGCTATATGTCCCTTCACCAGACTTTCACTGCCATACTTTCATTTAATGGAAGGGTTCAACTCTCAGATACTCTGTCATGACTAAAGGAATGAAATAAAATTCACTATCTCGAAGAGCAATCCTTAAAAACACATAGAATTACTGATGATTTTGAATGTGAATGGCAAATACATCAGTTCATTTTATTTATTTATCTTTTGTTGACTGGGTTAGTCCCACTAGGCTAGTAGCTTCTTTTCATGGGGAGACCTGAGGTGATATTTACACTATTAGGGGAAATGTGGCCAGGGCATCCTGAGGTGATATTTACACTATTAGGGGAAATGTGGCCAGGGCATTGGGGAACTTCCCCTACGCTTAAGTGGGGGACACTTTTGTTATTTCACTTCCTGCTTCCATTCCGTGCACAGTGGCGTTCAAAGAAACAGGAAGAATCATAGTGGATGTACGAGGAGGTTGTGGTGGCAAGGACAAGTTGTTGCTAGAGCAGAAACAAATTAACTGTGATGAGACAGAGGAAAAAAGTGAGCAGGACTGTGCAAAGGTGAACTACATTGGATCATTCTGTTAAAGGGAGTAGGCTTATTGACACCATCCCACTCAAGCCTCATCTTAAATCACATGCTTTATTTAAATGATTTTATTAGTTGTTTTATATTTTATTGATCTAGTTAAATGTTTTAATTGATTTGTAGTATGAGATCTGATGAAGCATCCTTGACGCAAAGCACTTATCCTGCATAAAATACATTTTTCCTATTGCTACTTTCAGCCATGTGGAGTCTTCCGGTTATATTCATATTTGCTGATTTATTAATCTAAGCCTTCCATTGTTGCACTGCTATCCCAGTTACAGGTGCTATATAGACAGCTTCAAGGTATCGGTGGAGTTGGGAGACCTCCGTAACTATGACATAATGCAAAATAATATGTCAGCAATGGTATACGATATCCATATCTGTGAATTTCTGTAGCTGTGTTATTCAAGCTAAGCTGCATGTCTGCATAAGTGATGTGCACCACGACATAGATATCAGTGAATTGCTTAAGCTGTGTTATTCATGCTAAACGGCATGTCTATATAAGTGATGCACACCATTAACATGACTGGTGCAAAATAACACAGGCACATAGGTAGATACTAGGCTGTCTACAGACTATTACAAGCCTATCTTGCACCTTGTATTTGTGAGGTAAAGACCTTAACCATTATGCCAACCAACTCCTCCCTATGTCAACTCCCTCCTCCCCATTTCTTAACAGCTCTGCTACTTATGCCTTTAAAGCATAGAGAGGCTTTTTCACAACATTTGTTGGTACATGTTTGTTCTGTACACTATGTGCTTTGTCAGTGTGTCCTCTTTATTCGCCATACAAAGAACCATCTATCCATTATGAGTACAAAAAGAAAGAAAAGTGTTACTATTAAACAATTTTATGCCAAAAGATATTTTAAACTGAGTTTTCCAAAACCATAACTGTGAATACCATTAATGGATAATTTTATGTTACCATGGCCAAAGCCATGGTTAGGGTGGGGCAAAGGTGGCAGGTGTACAAGCTGTTAGGGGGTGCAACTGACACTGTAGAAGAGATACTAACATTCTTTATAAGGCAGTGTTGTGATTGCTTTTGTTGGATAGCTGTCAAGCTGGACATGAGTGCAATACTGTTATTCATTTAAGAAGCTGCAATTGAGATTGCAGCTATTTAAATGGTAGCTGTGTGTGTGTGTGTGTGTGTGTGTGTGTGTGTGTGTGTGTGTGTGTGTGCGTGTGCGTGTGTGTTAGAAACTCTAGCAAAAAGCTATTATAGCTATTTGTTGCAGTTTCAGAAAGCTAATTCCGACAGTGAAGGAGCTATTCTGAATAAACATAACAGCTCTTTGACTACTATATTTTTTTTTTCGGGGGGGGGGGCACTAACTGGGGTAATGCCCAAAACTAACATACCTAACTACAGCTCTGACTATGGTAACTAAAACAATAGAAACTTCACAAAAATGACTGCTTTAATCTTTAGCTTAGATTATATTCAGTAGCAAAACCTGGGCCTTGCCAGAAGATATCTGGTAGCAAGCCTCTCCACAACATAAAAGAAGGCTATAGAGACTACAATCTCAAGCTGAATGCCTGAATATAGACCTTTACAAACAATGCATTCCTTACTTCAGATTTTAAATTACTGGGTACAAGAATTTCTTATTTGATCATTTGGGCGGTAGTGGAAACATACCTACTTTATTTTAATGTAATTTTCTGGTAAAATAATGTTCACTAAGGGGCCAGCCATTTTTACACATAAGGAAAGGCATCCAATAGGATTTCTTCCACTACATTAGCTTAAAAAACAAAGACTCAAACTGAAAATCCTAATAGTAGTGCAGATATTGATTCTTCCAAATACAAACAATGTAAAGCAACTACCAGCAAAATGAAAATAAGGACTAATCATCAAGAAATTAAAATGTAATAAAATAATAAAATATAACAAAACAACAGAATAAACACACAACCTAAATAATATTGCTCTGCAAGTAAAAAGTCCCTTCTGCATCCCTACACCACCTTAATTATCTATTCTCAGTCAAAGCTTTCACAGGTTCTGAGAAAGAGGAAATATACTTAAAAGTGTATATTTTACTTTTGCTGCTGCTGCAAGTGGTATAAATCTTTGAAAAACAAATCTCAAACACAAAGCATTGAGCAATTAGTGTAAGCAGCACTCAGTTTTGGAGAAATTTCAGCAAATAGAATTCAGTCAGAGCCAAGTCAGAAAACCATGGGTAGGACAGTACAGTAGAAGCTAAATGTACCCTGTGTTGGTCTACAAAGGGATTCAGACTGACTGACATCCTGCTCTGTACCCACTCTTCAGAGAAAGGGATTTACCTTTACCTCACCCACCGAGGATCTACTGGTGGGTCTGGGAAATGGGGATCCATCACTTTCTGTAATTAACACAACAGTATTTTTAACTGGCAGGTTGATGCACAAAAATATGTAGATCATGGTTACACAGTAGCATTGAGGAAAAAGGACTATGACAGTACAGTAAAAAAAATCATCTCTTAACTAGTTCCTATGCTTTATCCAAAACATGGGTCCTCCCAAATCATCTATGTTATGATCCCAGTTATTCTCACCAAGGGTAATACATACAATTATTGATTATTGTATGGGTAAGGCCAATCTAGCATCAAATGAGATAGGTTAATTTAAGCACCAAATGAGAAATTGGCTAGGCGTAAAATAGCCCACAGGGGCAGCTAGCCTAGAGCTTACCTATGTACCACACAGGATATTAAAATTTAACATAGTTATCTAACACCTTGTTGGTGAATACAGACTATGGACAATTTTCTGATACTATGTTGTGGTATGTGCACACCTATGTGTGCTTGTGTGTCTGTATGTATACGTGTGTCTGTGGCTTACTGAAAACACTAGAGTACATTGCAAGTAAAAATCTGAGGCACCAAAAAGACTTCAGCATGAAAGCATCAATGACAACCTTACTAGGTTCATAGGCTGGTACTAAGCTATTGGCCCTAGGGCCTATACAAGCCTAGCCATAACAATTCTCTGGATATTTATAGGTTCATAGGTTGGTACTAGGCTATCAGCCCTAGGGCCTATACAAGCCTAGCCATAACAATTCCCTGGATATTTATAGGTTCATAGGTTGGTGCTAGGCTATTGGCCCTAGGGCCTATACAATTCTAGCCATAACAATTCCCTGGATATTTATATGTTCATAGGTTGGTACTAGGCTATCGGCCCTAGGGCCTATACAATTCTAGCCATAACAATTCCCTGGATATTTATATGTTCATAGGTTGGTACTAGGCTATCGGCCCTAGGGCCTATACAAGCCTAGCCATAACAATTCCCTGGATATTTATAGGTTCATAGGACATCTGCTTTAGGCCTGTGGTTCTTTTAGTGAGGTATTTCTGCGGCCATTCCAGTTGATGTAGATGTCTTGAGAGGTACATACCAAACGGGGAGTTGTATTCTATAATGGGTCTAATGAGGGATGAGTACAGTGGGACAATGACCTCCTTTTCTCGGGATGAAAAGCCCTTAGTGATGAGGTGTGCCACATAGAAGGATTTCCTGACTGTTGTGGCGATGTGGTTATCGAAGGTGAGATCACTGTCCACCTGTGTCTCGAAGTCTCTTATCACACTTCTGGTGTTGTGTACTGCCACCTATGTGGTAATTCACGGGTACATGTTTGTTCCCAAAGGGGATAACTATATATTTCTTGGCATTGAGCTTGAGCCCATGGCTCTGACACCAAGTACTGGTTTCTGTAAGGCCCTTTTGTAGAGTATCCACATCATTTGGGGATTCAATAATGGCTCCCTGTTTGCAGTCATCTGCGAACTTTGTTAGCCAGAGTCCCTTAGTGCTGGCCTGGACTTCAGAGAAGTAGATGCCAAACAAGAGCAGTCCCAGGACTAAACCCTGAGGTACTCCACTTGTCACTTGTTTGGAGCTGGATTTGGAGTCGGCTACTTTTACTGTGTGTGTTCTGTCAGTAAGCCAGTTGGCAACCCAACAAGTGACGTAAGGATTAATGCCCAGCTTAGTAAGTCTATCTATGATTCCAGAGTGGGAGATGGTGTCAAAGGCCTTGGCGAGGTCCAGATAGGCTGTGTGGACCACCTTACCCTTGTCCACGACTCTGGAGACTGATTCGAAGAAGTCAATCAGGTCCAGGAGAAAAGATCGGCCCTTCACAAACCCAAACTGGGTGGGGTACAGTGTTTGAAGGTTGCCAATGTCTTTGTTTATAAGTTCCATGATAATACATTCCATGGCCTTGCAGATCAGGCTTGTCAGACTGATGGGGCAGTAGCTCCCAGGATCCAAGGTGGATCCCCCCTTGTGCAGTGTGATAAATGTAGCTGTGCGCCACTCAATGGGCATGAAGCCTGAGGTGAGGCTATGATTAAACATGACACTTAGGTGAGGTGCCAGTTCATTTTGTAGTTCATGTAATACACAGCCCGGGATGTCATCTGGTCCCATGGATGCTGTATATCTCCCATTTGAGTAGTAAACTGTCTCTCTAACTTTATACACAGAGTAAAAGTTTTGGTACTTTATCACTTAAATGGCATATCACTAGTGGTCTCTCTCAGTGCTCTGTCATGGGTCCCTCTTCTTTTACCTGTACTTCTCTGATGTGAAAGTAGATGCTAAAAGCCAATGGTTAACCGGTTTTGCCAATGACTGTAAACTGGATACTATTGCGGACTTCTCCTTAGACTGTGATCCTCCATGAGGAGCTAGTCAGTACCAAACCTTGGTGTACTAATTATGGCCTTAATCTTTGTGCTAAAAGTGTAGTGCAAATGCTGTTGGGGAAACAAGTCTAGTCTACTGATTACCACATAAATGGGATCCCACTTAAGAAAAACCCAGTCATTAAAGATCTGGATACCTTTATTGACCCTGACTGATTGATACATTATAATCAAAAGATAGTTCACAGTTAGGCTTATCCAATTAATTGCCAAGATACATCTTCTAGGTCTAAAGTCATGATCCCACCACCCTTTCTGCCCCTCATTAGGCCTAGCATAGAATACAATGCAATGTTTACAATGTACTACTAGGTCAACCAAGTCCAACCAGAAATATAATATTTTCCAAATAATAAATCAAAAGACTAAATTATTTTACTTTTATTAATTATTTTGCTTACAGGAGAGACTAAAAACCCTGTAATTCATCTCTGTCTCATACTGGCCCCATGTGGTGATGTCTGTCTCAAATTCTGGGATATGAAGATCCTGTACTAGTAGGCCTCTTTAATCACAGAAATATTAGTAATGCTAAAAGCATCTGCTCCAAAGATGTCTCCACCATAGCATAAACAAGACCTTTGGGATGGAGAGTTTCTTCACCCAAATAGTCACCTCCCTATGGGACAAGCACCCCTTGAAGGTGAAGCAATACAACATGCCTCCTTCAAGCTCTTCCTTAACAATTGGATGGGTACCCACAAATTCACTCCCGGGGCAAACAGTATAGCTTTTATTGAGCAGGGTCATAAATCTACCCAATAAACTCTATGGGTTGTTGATTATATAATATATGGTCATCCAGGCCACTTGCTTAATAAGGTTCTAGCTGAATTAAACAAAGAAGCATGTCAATATTTGTTTTTCTGGTGGAAATGTTCACTTGCACCCTCCAAGTTTGGGAGAAGCAGCAACTAACAATCACAAAACCCTACTTTAATATTACACATCCAGGACTACCCAACCCTTGGAAAGGGTAGAAAATGATCTGCTCCAAAGGCTAGCATAACTTCAGATTTGTAATATTTAAGTCATTGAGGTACATGAGGAATGAAGGTGGGATTTCCCCCTGTAAAAGCAAGTTAATATAACCAAATGTCAATATTTCAGCAAAGGAAACATTACACAGGCCTAATGGGTTTGGACCACTAATCTCATCGCTATATTAACAAATTTCTCTGATGTTGTTCAGTGCTATAATGTTGAACTAATGAGCTTTTCTCATGTTATTCAGTGCTGTAAAGTTCTACCATTGCAACATTTCTTTGATGTTTAATATGCAACTCTCATCATTGTTACTTAGTTTGTGTTACTCAAACATCCACTGTAATTTCATGTATTGTTCATAGGTTCATAGGTTCATACTAGGCTATCTGCCCTAGGGCATTGTTCATAGGGTCATAGGTTCATACTAGGCTATCTGCCCTAGGGCATTTATAAGCCTAGCCAGAATGTGTTTGGCTTTCGCCACCCATTTTAAATTTATTTTGCTATGCCCTTTTTCGAGGTTAGTATACTGTTCCTCTGTCTAACAATGACACAGAAGTGATACCCGGGGTAAACCTACGATCTCCCATCCACTCATCAAGATTCCTCTTGAAGAGAGTCAATGAGGGACTCTGCCTAACCTGGACTGGGATTTTATTCCAGAGTGAAGGGAGCCTCTGGGTTATGAATCTGTCCCTCCAGCATGTCCTATTTATTTCAGTGCTGAGGTTCAAGTCTCTCGAGCGTAGCTCGATGGGATTTGGATTTTCTGAGGTGCAGCATGTCCATTAATTCCGGGTTGGACATGGCTTTATACATCAGGCACAGATCGCCTCTGAACAGGCGGTATGCCACTGAGTAGAGCTGGAGTTTCTTTAACCGGGCAGCATATGGCATCTGTTTGAGCCCTTTGATCCTCTTGGTGAGGTACTTTTGGGGTCTTTCCAGTTGTTGCAGGTGTCTGGTAAGGTACATCCCAAAAGGGGCATTGTACTCAATTATGGGCCTGATGAGGGATGAGTAAAGAGGCACGATGACCTCCCCTGATCTAGATGT
Source organism: Protopterus annectens (assembly GCF_019279795.1). Taxonomy (NCBI): domain Eukaryota; kingdom Metazoa; phylum Chordata; order Ceratodontiformes; family Protopteridae; genus Protopterus; species Protopterus annectens. The sequence goes on along the minus strand of NC_056733.1, from coordinate 1,089,159,543 downwards.
GAATCACTTTGCTCCTGTTGTCTTCTAATCATACAAGCATTTTGTACATTTTTAACCCAGCCTGACTCTGAAAATGATCAAAGGGGATCAGTCCTCTACCTCATATAACAATGCCATCAATAAGTAAATAAATAAAATATCTAGCCAACTATTTGCTCTCTTACACAGGAGAATGCAGTCGAACATTTATTCCATGGAGCAGTTACTATTAGGACCCCTCTGTTGTACCCATAACAACCTGTTGTTGTGGCAGGCTGGACAGTGTCATTTTTTTTTGTTTTGTTTTGTTTAATGCACCATTGAGTAGGTTACCTGGCAAAGATGTGCTATTGTGTGCATTGGGAACTGTTGTGAGCCTGAGTCTTTTGACTTCATATGAGTGCTCCTCTATAACCTGTTATATGTAAAAAGTGGGACTTTGTTTTAAGAGAAAATTGTTAAGCCATTGACTATGCCTGCTTCAATTCATCCTGCCCTTCTGCTTCCCTTGTGAGCTCAGTCCAAATACTACTCATGCATTCCTTTCCTCCAGCTTGAAGAGAAACTATCTCATGAACTGAACAGCCAGAAAAATAAAAAAAATAACCCATACATGACACCTCCAGCAGTTTTTTTTTTATTTAAAATTCTAAACAAAGGCAGCTCAAACTGGCAAACTCCTAGACCAGTACATACATAATTTCAAAAAACAAAAGTGGCTAAAAAGGAACAAGGTGGCATCTGTATTAAACTTCATTAAAATGTATGCAACACTAAATGACACATGCATGCTTCTTCAGGTCAGTTATAAAACAGAGAAGTGATCAGTACATGTACATAGCTTAAAAAAATCAACTCAAGAAATCACATAACACTTGCATCATTTCAGCTTAAAGAGACAAGTTCCCTTTACTGAATTCATTTTTCATGTTGGCATAGGGCAGCTTGTTCATACGGCATAAGCAGTGTTTTGTGGTAGTCCAGCTATCACTGTTTAATATATTCTCTATCCTCATTTATCACAGATCAATCATACTTAATAAAGAATATGAACAGTTTGAGCAAAGTTCTTTCTCTGCTCTATTAACTTCTATGAGCTCTGAAGCAAATTTTAATCCCACTCTTGAAGGTCCTTTGCAGCTCCAATAATTTGTGGACTTTGTGGTCAAGACTGCTTGGCTTATTATTCTAGTTTTACAAATTGCACATGGCATGGTTGAAATAAAAGACTGAATTTTATTTAGCAGGTTGCTATAGAGTCCTGGGTGGTAAAAGTTACATTTCTTGAGCTGATCCTTCACATGCAGTCCATTTGCATATGCATGGAGGGAGAATGCAAGACAATGGGGTGGGATTACAAGATGAACTGTATGGATATCTATATTAAGATGGAAGAGCTTGAGAACCACTAATAGTGGTGCAATAGGTTGGACTGAAAAAAGCATCCAGAGATAATGACAGTCTCCTTCCTGGAAGAAGACTTACCCAGGGCACTAAAGTTGGATGAGAGTGAGACCAGTTGTTTTAAAAATGACATACGGACTGGCCACCCAGGGTGTTCCTCTAACAGCAAGCTATGTCATTTCATTTTTGAAGTACTAAATGTTGCTTAAAATGATATATTCCTGTGGTAAGTATAGGACTGCAAACCATTTTAGATGTTAGATTCAACACTACAGCTCTTTCAAATTGCCATCAGCCATAGTACACAAGTAAGAAACCTTTTCAGAGATCAGAATTTCTTACAGAAATAGCCTGCAAACTGCTGAAATATCTATCTGATCTAGGGTTTGGCCCAGTGAAGCAAAGACAAAGCTTCCATCTGTGTCACTAGTGACATGAATGCAGCAGCAAACATAGGGTACTGGTAAGTTGAGCCATGGGAAAAAAGGAAAAGTGCCCCTTGGCCAGCTTTTCATTTGCTGGTGTGAAGTTTGGTAAAGTGGTCACTGTGCAAGCAACCTTTGGTGGACACCAGGGATCACAGAGTCTAACAAATGACTTAGGGTAAAGTGACTTAACATTCTTTACCTAGTGGAAGGGTGCATGTACCATGTGTGTTGGTATCATTTTACCTTGCTTTTCCAGAGATAGGAATGCTGACTGGCCACAATTACATACTGGCTTCTGCCACCTGTCAACTGCTCAACATTGGGTCCTTGCTCCCAGCTCTAAAGAACTATGCCTTAAGACCAACTTCCTGATGGGTCAGGGGGTCATACCCAGTGAAATGACATGTCCAGAATTGTCAGCAAAGAGATACAGAGGTACCAACTGAGGGGCGTGGGTAGAAGGATAGCTATTGGATGGCAAAGGGGGCAGCCACTCCTAGTGCAAGGTGTTAGAGGGATGCTATTGGCAGATTCTGATCGGGTAGTACTGCAATATCAGCATTAGTTTCCAAATGCCAGTATGTAAAATGAATGCCAGTATAACTTATGCAATTACGGCTGAAGCACTACTGCTTCCTTCGGTGCCATGTCTAGTATTTGGTATTTCAACTGGCTGTTTGACTGTGTTTTGATTCTGTAGCTTTTTCATGTTTGTTTGTTTGTTTTTGGAGCTTTTTCTCCTTGGGCCTCTACTGAATGTGAGCTCACTCTGGCCCAGTAGACCTCCCAGTAAAGAAATGCAAATAAATAAAAATGAATAAATAATCTGCAGGAAGCCACTTTATATGTTTTTTAGCAAACAGCTTGCTATAATTATTTAGAAAGTACTTTTTTTAACTCATTAGTGGAAAGGAGAGGGGTGCCAGATTGGGGAGCTGTATCTGGTGCATAACACCTAGCTACAGCTCTGGGTGTTGAGCCAGCAGCATGCTAAGTAGAGAACGGAGAATTTTTAAAAAAATTAAATATCGATATGGTCTCAGTATTAAATAACAGGATAGACAGCATCTATTTTCCATATCTGAAATAGTCAAAGAATTCCTTCAAGCTATTTCTTTTCTCTGTGGAGGTTAAGAATGCCATGGTATGTATTCCTGATGAAGCTATTCTAGGGCGGCAGTCAGTAAAGTGGTCCAAGTGCATAAGATAGCAATTCATGTTCATGTTTGCCATTGTATCTGCAACAGATGCAGTGTCCCATCTATCCAGTCCAGCTATTTGGGTTACTCTATAATTATTACAAGGAAACTCTCTGCCAGATAATTATTTTTCTCCGAGAACAAAACCCAAAAGTGTTCTAAAATAATGGAGTTGGCATGGACATTTCATTAAACCCTGATCAAGATGGTAATCTTACATTGTCCATGGAAAGGAGTCTTTTGTACAAGATGCAAAGCAGAAGACTGTGAACACGCTGCAGAAAAAAAACTCATGAAATGGTGGGCCCCCCTGCCCTCCTCAGTAATGGGTGCTATCTGTAACGTTGCCCCTTAAGGTCGTTAAAACCCTCCTGTAATGCTGCCACTATTTGACAAGTTTGAAGCTAGTGTTATGGGGGTTTAGTTTTAATATCAGGAGAGGAAGTAGCTTCCTCTCTCTATGTATTATTGTTTTCGGGGGGGGGGGGGGGTTCTGTGAATGTGTCAGTATTATTGTTTTTTTTTTTATTTGGTATTGTGTATAATTGAAATTATTTTGTTGGTGTTTTACATTCAAAATTAGGGCAGTTTGGTTTATATATATATACATATATATATATATATATATATATATATATATATATATATATTCATCTGATAGCACAGTAGGAAGCAAGGCAGTAGGCGGAGTTTGTTTATCCTACCAACTGCCCATGTTCCTCTGCAGCACTCTCTAAATGAGTGGCACTCCAACTCCAGACACATGTGTGCTGTACTGTTTTAACTAAAATGCTATACTTTTGTGAAAATGGTGCTGAATGCTTCTCCACAGAGAGAGAGTTTAGTTAATGCTAATTACTCATTATAATATATTCTGTTGCATGCTTTGCATGATATGGACTACTGAGAAATGCAGACCTGTCGATGTGTTAAAATTATGCATTTTTTGAAGTCTGTTTCTACTATCACCAAGTCAAATAAAACTTGAAAGCACTCAAATGCAAAATTTTGAGAACATCTGCAAGTCTTTACTAGATGAACTTAATGCTAGAGTAGCTATAGCTGCAGAAGGTGGGCATAAATTGGATACAGTGCCTGCAAATGAAGGCTGTATTTTTATTTTTCCTCTTGCTCCCTCCATCATGGCCCGATGTGTAAAGTTCTCCAGGCCTTAGTGTTCTAACGTAAGGATACTGCAGTGACATAGAAGCATGCAATGGATGTTTCATAGCAGAGGTCTAGAATGTGGTGGTAGTATGAAAAAGTATTAGAAGCTATGAGTTTGGGGAAATACACGTATCTGTAGTGAACCCCTGGCTGCTGTGTAGGAATCTTGTGATAAACTGTTATTGTTCTTTGAGTAAATAAGATCGATTTATGCTTTAATATAGTCTTTATTCACATGCAACTTTTTTCATTATAATATGTTCCGTTGGACAGGGCAGGATGTCTACTGACATGTTTTGTATTATGTTTGAAGGATTGCTGCTTGATATTTGTAATGATGGTTGTTTGGTAAATAAATGCACCAAGACAGCATTTGACATTTCTTAGTGGGGCGTCTTCTTTAGTTTTGCTTCTGAATCGCAGATCTTCGTGACATACTTCTGACTTTAGCATTGCAGTGGAACTGTGGCAGTTGTGCATGCTCTTTTTAAAAGTAAATCCTTATGCAGTCATTATAAATAATCTTAAGACTTTGGTTGGTTTGGAATTGTTTATTTTTTGTATAAAGACTGGGTTATTTTAGCTTTGTGTGATTGTTTATTATCCTCCTTTCATTACGTTTGTTTATGGACTATATAAGCAATTGATAAAATAATGTTTTGAAGTGCCCAGAGGAGGCAGAAGTGTTGTTCTTCTCTGTTGTCTGTTACTATGGCTACAGCAGAAATTTGATGGCCGGTTAAAGGGGAGTTCGGCTAAAGTGAGACCGGATAAGAGGGAGTCTACTATAAACATATACAAACAAACAAACAAACACAAACACACACAAGTCTATGTATATGTATATACATGGGTGTTTGCGTCACATGGACACACGATCAACATCTGTTTGGTCAACACCATTTAGTTGACCTAAACAGATGGCTGACAATGTGTGAGACTGACAGTCCCAAGGTAGAGAATATTCCCTTTCCATAGAGACTGTTCAATCTCAGAGTTACTATATATAATTAGCAGGGAGACTATGGGGTACAGGGTGGCTTGCCCCCCTGTTTAAATATTTGCTTTGGTTTTTGCCAGCTAAGGAGTTAATCCTTAGAGCATGCTCACTATCTGTTGATGTTCCATATGTTAACTTTCTGACGTCAACATTTCAGATGTCGATCACATGTCCATTCAGCAAAAAAGAAGACATCCCTATATAATAGATATATAGATGACAGATATAACAGCTAAATAGCTATACATGTATATATATATATATATATATATATATATATATATATATATATGTGTGTGTGTGTGTGTGTGTATATGTGTGTATATGTGTGTGTGTGTGTATGTATTTGTGTATGCAGCTACAATGCACAATCATGGAGTCACCAACCATTATCATCTATCAGTAGTTCATATAGTAGCCACAGAAAATTTAATACTGAAGTTTGTATGGAAGAAACAGGTACAACAACAACTAATCAAGTAGATGCCCTCAAACTAGCACAGGGCCGTAGGCATGCCTGGGAGAAAAGGGTTTTCTCTGAGTCACAGCAATCTCAGACTTAGCATCATCCCCCAATTTTAGCACATTCAGTTTTACTGTTCCGGGATTCATACTTATGAGTCTTAGAATATAACCCTGTTAGCATCTTGATGGCACATTCACTATCCTAAATATTTGGGATGGGGATTTATGGCGTTTTCAAAACATCATGCACACTTCAGAGAGGGAAATCTTGTTGGCATTTAATACCAGCTTAAGATAGTCAGTGGAAAGATTCCACAAGGATAAGAAAAAAAAGTTGGTATTAAGCAGGTTTCAAACTCCACAGGTGGCTTTGGTAAGCAAGCAATGCCCATAGCCAGGCCAGTGATCCCTCTCTTCTACACAAATTGAGTCAGTCACCTTAATCAGATGATTCATTGAGGAGAGCGGACACTATTCAGAGAATAGGTTCATAAGCGTTTACTAGGCTAATGACCACTAGGCCCTTATAAGCCTAGCCATGCAACCCAAATATGACCCACAAATTTGATTTGTATAGTTGGTGATTTACTGACTACCTCTATCCATTATAACACAACCCTGAATTCTACCACAGATTGTAACAACTCAGAAGCAGACTCATTTGAAAGCTCAAAGCTCCTGTATTGAAGGATGTATGGTGGGAACTATACCTAATGCACTCCGGCTACACTGTCGCTGCTCCTGTCCCTCTCCTTATCAGGTGGCTAGATTACTGACTCTCTAGCACCTAGATCTTAAAAAGCCACATTTAAGGTGGTCCACTATGTGATGAAACACTGATGAGGAGGGTTTATGTGCATCATCTGAGCTGCTCAAGGTTAAAGGGCTGGGAGCTGCAGTCATATTCCATGGATTCACTGTTTCTTACTAACTACAAGGCAATGTCATGCATGTAAGAACATGCTGACTTGTTTATTGTGGCAAATGTGATGGGTGTCATGCCACTTTTGTTTCTTCTTTTAAGCCTTGCTTATAAGCTAATTTTCAGACTGTTAAATGGTAGCTACAACTAAAAATGGAAGCTGGGATTTAGAAATTATGGGTCAGGTTCTAGGGGTTTGGGACACATGCAGAGTAGCCCGCTTTAAGGATATGTGTAAAGTTTAGTGTTGTTGTGAACTGAAGGTGTACCTGGGTGAGAAGGCAAAACAATGGGCACAGCTGCATTTGATATAGGCAGGTACCAAATTATGGGCAACAGAGAACAGACCAGGCAGGTTACCGAATTACAGAATGAAGATGTGGAGGGAGCAACAATTCATAGTGCAGATTGCCAGTGGTCCGAAAGTGGGGTTTACGGACCCCGGGAAGGTTAATATACAATTTGCCAGGTTTTGCATTATACATGGAGAGTATAATCTTCAATGCAGAATAGGAATCAGTACTGCAGGGATTCCTTCTGAAAGGCATCCCCCTCCAGTGTGACCCCTTTTGTGCACTGGCTTTATTAAAACCCATTATAACTCAACAAGTTTTACTACAGTAAATTCTATACTGTTGTCTCACCATACTTACAGTTGTAATTTAAGAGCACATTCACAGAATAAATATGTAAAAATATTACTATCAGCATTATGCCAAGATGTGAGCGTCCCACAGATGGATGTATTAGATCAGCCTAGAACAGCTGTGGGACTCTTCAGTTTTACCTGGAAAACTTTCAGGTTCTCCAGTGACATCTCTTGGTTTTGGTGTATTGATGTTAGTCTAGAAGGGAATTCTGTGAGCAGATAAAGCAGACCCAGGTATTGCCAAAGCATGGACTCCCTTATTCTTAGTTATTAAGTATATAAAATAGACTCCAGGACCTTCTGACATCAATTAAGAGCTTACTAACTATCCAGAAATCCCTTGCACGGAAGTTTATGCGAATTATGGTATTTATGTGCTTCATCAAAATAAAATCCTTCAGCTTCTCTATAATGAAATGAATTTAGCAAAAGCAATCAATTTGTTCAAAAATGGCTTTTGCTTAGGGACAAAAAATAGTTTTCCTGTGTACAAACTTCTGCAACACAGCAAGCTTCTTTCATCCTAACCTGATGTGCAGTGTTACATCATCCAGTATGCCAGACTGCTCATAGACTACTGGAACATTTTCTGTCCTACCCATGGGCAAAACAGCACTGCAACACAACATCACTTTTTCATAAAGTAAATTACTGCCTAAGCATCCTAGATGCATAGGCATCCTACTAGATTATCTCGGTCTTGCACCTACAATACTGACACCATACCTGTAGCCCAGCCTACCAATAGCAATACTGAGGAACACATGTACTCTGTAGGAACCAAAGGCCTACACACATCCCAGAAATGTTTTTATCATTGGGGATTCCACTAAAACCTAACAGGCACAGCACTCACCATGCTGGCAAAAGATAATGTGATAGCTGCCTTTCCAGTGTGAGGATTAAGGTTGTCACTTGGATTTCTAGTTGCCATATGAGGCTAAAAGATATTAGGCAATGCACTCTGGCAAAGATGCAAAGAGGCATCACAAAGCAAAAGGTAGGGTTCAGGCATTGTGCAGCACTGTACCTCCTAATTACATCTAAATTCAAAATGCCTCAACAACAAACTTGTAAAACTGAGGTCATTCTAGGGAGATCCAGTATGTGTCTTCATGGGATAAACTGGTCAAATGACAACACTGCTTTACTATGTTGGCCTGCATCTCTACCTCCATTTTTGCTTAGTGAAGTTATGTGGTTGTAGTAGGTATTTTGTACCTGGGTACTTTGTTCTGAGAAATTTTTTTTGTATTATATAGATGAAAGTGCTAAATAAACTGCATGTGTTAGTATCATCGTTGAGCCAATGTGTATTTATTTGGGTTTTAGTATTTTATTTAACACATTGTACTACAGCTGTATTTGTTTATTTTGTGACCTTGCATAAAGGTAGTCAATTTAGTGAGAGTACAAATTATGGGCCTATAGTCTCTCAGTAGTATTAGTTGCATGGCTTTGGAATATATTATAATTTCATTAATAACTAATTATATAGGTGACCTTCTATCCCTGAATTTACACAGTCTGGCTTCATAAAATGCAGATTATGTTTGTTCAACCTGGTTGAGCTCCTCACAAGGGTGACCAAGACCATGAGTAAGCCCATTCTACTTATCTGGACCTTGACAAGGGCTAAAGCTTTAGCTGGGGTTATTAACAAATTATCCTAACTCAATATTAATTATCCTATCTCAATATTAACTTACATGTAGTTCATTGGAAATAGGTTATCTGAAAGAATCCATACTTTTTATTGTGTATTTATGACCCCATATTTGACTCACCAATGATACAAACAAGTCTCCACAAACCAATTTGTTCCTCTTAACAACCCTTATTTAAGAGAGGAATTCCACCACAATTGTGCTTTACCTTGCAGGCTCACCCTTCCTCTACAAGGAGAAAGGGATCTCGTGATCTGTTCCTTAAACATAGCCAGTTCCCCTTATTGCATACATTCTGACTGCCCAAAAGGAGCAGCTGAATCCTGCTATAATCCTGCAGGTGAGGTCACCATCTCCAGGAAGAGAAAGAATTCATGATCTATGATATCTAGAATAGCTGTTGCCTCCATTAGTAAAACATAAAAGATGTGAGTATCATATGTACATCTCAGGGATTTTTTTATGGGAATGAAGTCCCTAAATGGACTAAGAAAGAATGACACAGGTATCACCAACTTTGTCAGCATACTTATGTCCCCTACTATTGATATCTAAATAACCTGCTTTGCAATCAGGAAGACACAGCTTGGTCTCTGCCAGGACACATCTGTAGCTACAAGATCTTACCCTTCTTTCAGGATATGAATGCCTATCTTCCCTGCCTGAATCATCAAGTACTTGAATTGCTACTCAACATCATAGGTTCATAGGTTATAAGTTCATAGGTTAGTACTAGGCTAACTGCCCTTGTGAGCCATTGTAAGCCTAGTCAATTATCCCTTGTGAGACTCAAATCCTGCACCTTGTGTTTGTAAGGCAAACACCTTAAGCATTAGGCCACCCTCCCAACCTGTGCTATAGTCATAGCTTTATCCCTTTGCACCATCCATGCAGGTGAAAAAACTCATACTCTTAAGGCTGGGGATATTTGCTCTAGACATGAAAATGTAACCAGTAGTGTTGCATAGTACTTCTATAATATAAAAGGTAGTACCAAGTTTGCCAATGATTGCAAACTGGAGATGGTGGAAACTGAAAAAGGGTCATCGTGAGGTGGAGTTCAGGGAAGAGTTAAGACAGGCATTGGGTGGAAGTGAAGAGTTACCAAATAGCTGGGTAACTACAGCAGAGCTAGTATGGGAGACGGCCAGAAAGGTGCTTGGTGAGACATCTGGACAGAGGAAGAACAGCAAGGAGACCTGATGGTGGAATGAGGAAGTACAGGAGAGTATGCAGAGAAAGAGAGGGGTGAAGAAGAAGTGGGATTGTCAGAGAGATGAAGAAAGTAGACAGGGGTATAAGGAGTTTAGGTGCATGGCAAAAAGAGAGGTGGCAAAGGCTAAGTATAAGGCGCATGGAGAGTTATATGAAATGATGGACACTAAGGAGGGAGAAAAGGACCTGTACCAATTGGCTAGACAGAGGGACCAAGCTAGGAAAGATGTGCAGCAGGTAAAGGTGATAAGGATGATGAAGGAAACATACTTACATGTGAGGAGAGTGTGTTGAGCAGATGGAAAGAGTACTTTGAGGGGCTGATGAATGAAGATAATGAGAGAGAGAGAAGGTTGGATGATGTTGGGATAGTGAATCAGAAAGTGCAATGGATTAGCAAGGAAGAAGTAAGGATAGCTATGAAGAGGATGAAGAATGGAAAGGCTGTTGGTCCAGATGACATATCCATGGAAGCATGGAGTTGTTTAGGTGAAATGGCAGTGGAGTTTTTAACCAGATTGCTTAATGCAATCTTGGAAAGTGAGAGGATGCCTGAGGAGTGGTGAAAAAGTGTTTTAGAACCCATTTTTAAGAATAAGGGTGATGTGCAGATATGTAGTAACTACAGGGGGATAAAACTGATCAGTCACAGCATGAACTTATGGGAAAGAGTGGTGGAAGCTAGGTTAAGAAGAGAGGTGATTATTCGTGATCAGCAGTATGGTTTCATGCCAGGAAAAAGCACTACAGATGTGATGTTTGCTCTGTGAGTGTTGATGGAGAAGTACAGGGAAGGTCAGAAGGAGTTGCATTGTGTCTTTGTGGACTTAGACAAAGCATATGACAGGGTGCCTAGAGAGGAGTTGTGGTATTGTATGAGGAAGTCAGGAGTGGCAGAGAAGTATGTAAGAGTGGTACAGGATAGGTACAAGGGTAGTGTGACAATGGTGAGGTCTGCGGTGGGAGTGATGGATGCATTTAAGATGGAGCTGGGATTACACCAAGGATCAGCTCTGAGCCCTTTCTTATTTGCAATGGTGATGGACAGGTTGACAGATGAGATCAGACAGAAGTCACCGTGGACTATGATGTTTGCAGATGTCATTGTGATCTGTAGTGAGAGTAAGGAACAGGTTGAGGAGACCCTGGAGAGGTGGAGATATGCTCTAGAGACGACAGGAATGAGGGTCAGCAGGACTAAGACAAAATATATGTGTGTGAATGAGAGGGAGGATAGAGGAATGATGAGAATGCAGGGAGTACAGTTGGGATCAACAGTTCAGAGTAATGGCAAGTGTGGAAGAGAGGTGAAGAAGAGAGTACAGGCAGGGTGGAGTGGATGCAGAAGAATGTCAGGAGTGATTTGTGACAGACAATTACCAGTAAGAGTGAAAGGGAAGGTCTATAAGAGGGTAGTGAGATCAGCTATGTTATATGGGTTGGAAACAGTGGCATTGACAAAAAGGCAGGACTCAGAGCTGGACGTAGCAGAGTTAAAGATGTTAAGATTTGCACTGGGTGTGACGAGGGTGGACAAGATTGGGAATAAGTATATTAGAGGTTGACCCCAGGTTGGACAGTTTGGAGACAAAGCCAGAGAGGCAAGATTGCATTGGTTTGGACATGTGCTGAGGAGGGATGCTGGGTATATTGGGAAAAGGATGCTAAGGATGGAGCTGCCAGGTAAGAGGAAAAGAGGAAGGCCTAAGATAAGGTTTATGGATGTGGTGAGAGAGGACATCCAGGTGGTTGGTGTGACAGAGCAAGATGCAGAGGACAGGAAGAAATGGAAACAGATGATCTGCTGTGGCGACGCTTAATGAGAACAACCGGAAGAAAAAGAAGACTGTGATAATCACTGTCCCGCAACAGCTGGACCAAACAAATGCTTGGTTACTTAATAATGGGTTTACCTTCAATGCCAAGAAATGCAGCCTAGTTTTGTTTGGTAAACTAAGCATCATTTCCACATATCAAGCAGACAACATGCCATTTGATTCTGATACACTTGACTAAAGTACCTATACCGAGATCAAACTCTCCTTTGACCAGCATGTCTCTATCATGCCTACAAAATCTTTCTACCTTACACAACTTATCCTTTGTGGTATTTCTTCAAATTCAGAACTAACTATACTCTTACTTTATTTCTCTCTCTACTTCACTCATTTAATTCAACACCCACTTTGGCACATTCTTTAGAACTGGACAGTTACCCTCAAACTGTAGTCTGCTTATATTACTTGCCTGGATCTAACATTCACCATAGTGCCGTGAAGTAGAGACCTGTATAATTAAAAGCTATATACAGCAGGGTATTCCATTTCTTCAGTTAAAAAAACAACCTTTGTGGAATGCTTAGCAGTGCTTTGTGCCCAAACATATTTTCCATCAATATTCTGTTGCATTAAAAATATTTAAAAAGTTGCAGTTAATTTAAACTTGCTTTTATTATAGATTTGCATGATATGCAAATACAAACATGCATGATTTTATTTTTTCTTAAAATGTGTTTCAAACTGTAATTAATGTCTACACATCTCATAAGAGATGCTTGGTTCCAAGATCTCTAAACTATACATCAAACCACAAAACTATCAGGCAGATTGCAACACCATGCTTTAATGAAGACGCTGACAGACACTCCCTACTTCACTTGAGTCAATGTACTTTTTGTCAAACTCTGATTAGGCTCACCTGATAGAGACACTTCCTGTAAACTGCTAATTTTCACTGTACAGCATCCCAAACAAGAGAAGGAACCTCCTTGCCATTTAATGGATTTGAGTAATTTAAATAACAGTGCTCTTAAATGTCATCAAACAAGCTTGCCTTTTAACTACACTGTCTTAGTGCTTTTTAACTTTCATTGATAAAATATAGCCTGCATCCTTCTGTGATCATCATATAACATAAATTACTGGCTACTGAGAATTTCAAGGAGGAATAAGAGATACAGCAACAAGCCTTAGATGTTGGGAAGGTTGAATCTGACTATCTACATTCTTAATGCACTGGACTGCATGTAATAACCAGGAAACAGGACTACATCAAAAACTAACCTCTACAGAAAAGAACTGTGACAAATTTTGCATGTTTCTTATGTGACAAGTTGCTAAACTGTACCGGTATCAGATGGACAGAATGCATCTGACTACCAAGATCTACGTGATAAAGATTGTCAACAAGCTTTTAAAATAAAATCAACAACTACATTCGCCTGTATGACCTTCTGCTCATGATAATGTCAAGTCATAAAATTCTTATCAGCAAACAGACACTGGGGGGAGGAAATTATAATTGTGGAGGGAGAAAGTAGTAACATCTATGACACTGGCACAAAGGGGCCAAAACTGGTGACTATGCAATGATACACTAATGACAAAATTCATGTGCAGAGGAAAAAAAAGCTGATCTGTATCTAGACTGCTACTTAGGTTCAACTACTAGTGTTTCTATCGAGAGCTATAAACTACAGCTATATTTTAAACTGGACTGATGCAAACACATACATATTTCAGTTTCTTCAGGAATGTGAATATACTCTATGTGTCAAGAGAACTTTTGATAAACATCTCAAATGTGCAATCAGCTATGTCAACCATACTTGACATCTGTCAGACAACCACAATCCAGAACAGCTATCCTACCAAACTAAGATAAATATTAGGACTGGTAACTGGTATAGTGCTTACAGCCAAAAAGACAACTAAAGGAGAAAAAAAAACAAATACAGAAGATAGGTATATATGTGCAGCTACATATAATTTTATAAATAACCAACTACCTGGCATGTTTGAAAAAAAAAAGAAATTCATCAGGAAGTGTTACTATTCAAAATTTCCAGCATGGTATTTGTAATTTGCCTTGATTGGTTGGTTAAAGGTTACCAATCTAACCAAAAAAAGAGTGTAAATGTTTTCTCTGACTCAAAAACACAAATATCCCTGACCAGAGAGTTAAAGGGTTTTAATCCAGTCAAACACAAAGTCTAAATCTTCATCTTACCTTAAGACATTTAATTACTTGTGGTTTATGTTACCTGACCCAAAACAAATTAAAACAGTGTAACAGAACATATCAATATCAACTGGTTAGCACTTTGCCACAAGGGTACTAATGTATAATGATGACATGGTCTTTAACAGGTCAGTCCCCTCAACCCCTATTAATAACAGCTTTCGCCAAACTATTGTACATAATGACTATCACTATCTTCTCCAAGGTAAACTAAACATCAATTGGCACATTACCCACAATTCTAACACACCTCTTGAAATTTATTGTAAGCTATAAATATCCAGGAATCATTTTTGTCACCATATTCAACTACCAGATCACCAAAGCTAAACTCAATACATTTCTTTTTTGGCCAAAACAGCCTCACGCTTCCTGTCTTCACAAGGTAGGATAGCCAGGAAAGCTATAAAGAAATGGGTCCTCTTACTACAACTAGAATATGGACTCCCACTAATCACCTCCACTTCACGAAGAAACAAGACCATACTGCCATCAACCTCCAATAACATTTGAATATTTATAATAGCCTCCCAAGGTTATAACACCACTGCAACACTCTAGCCAAACCCAAATAGCTTCCCATAAAGAACTGCAAATCACCATGATATTTAAGCCTAGCAATATGTAATCCTTCCCATTCTCTGCCAGCAGAATTGCCACAAGACAACTCCCACTAACTTGAGATATCTCTCAACCTCATCCTCAGACCTATTTATCCATTCACCAAACCAAAAGAAACATGACATGCCACCTCAGTCATGGCACCCAAAACCCTGGGAATCCAGCCCTACATATATAACCAAATTGACACTCTACCCTAGCTTCAGAATAGAAATAAAGGCTCACCCCCTCAATTGAACAAAAGGTAAATGCACCAAAACAGACAACATTACTTAAACAAAACAAAACTGAACCCTAAAACACTACAAATATATGGCATAGTAACAGCTCAGCCATCTATACATGCTCCTGGCCCTTAGCATACTTACTGCACCACATTCTGTACTACAGTCTGCTTTAATCTTCATGTTGGAAATCTATACTGCAGAAGACATTTATAACAGTATGTTGCAGTCTTTGTCTTTTATTAATATCTTCTGCTTTGCCATTAGTCAATAAGATTATTCTATCAAAGCTTTATGGTCTAAATATTTTTTCTGCATGTATCTTGATTTGCATTATTTAATTTCTTTCCTGGACTAAGCCTGAAAATGGCCTAAGATCAGAGATCTATCCTGGTTAACAAATAAATAAAAAATAAAATAGTGGTTCTGCAATGCTAATGGATATTTAAGTGTTTACCTACTTGTTCAGTATTTGTAAGAGTTATTTCAAGGTCCACCATTTAGTCTACAGCTCAGAGTTTCATTTTTTTCTCATACATGGACCAATGGTTCATTTGAAGTGTATCTGAATTGCTATTAATGGACCAATGGTTCATTTGACATACGCCCAAATTGCTACTTCATTTCATAAAATATTTTGTTCATTCCACCAACTGATATTCAACCAAATAAAAATGCAACATTAATTTCATGGATTTATTTCAAAGTAAAGACATTTCATTGATATTTTTTTTAATTATTATAAAAAACTGTTTTGATTTGCATGCTATTTACTGTCCATAACAATCTGCCAGTCCCCCCAAGTTGGTTGATGTTCTTTTATTTATTTATTTTTTTTACTATTAAATTATCAATAAACAGAAATTAACAATTAGCTGTTACTTGTCATTAAAAACAAAACAAAAAAATCTTGTACTGACATTAGTTTCACAGTCCTGGTCATAATTAACATTATTAACTATGGGGTTGTATTGTGTTGTTTTTCAGGTTTTTCATGTCTCAAACTACTTAATCACCCTCAATTTTTCCACTTTCCTTGGATTCCCGAAACAATGTATACTTCACTGAACATCTAAACCAATTTAACAGACCTCAATGTTTCCTCAACATACAGATCTCACATCTTAGTTCCCTTATCTACTGTAATAGACTACCAGTGTACCACAGGCTCCTAAGGTGTGATGTCTGCTTAGCATTCTGTGATGTGAATGGCCCAATACTCTTTGAACATCTTCACCTAAATAAACCCAGTGGTAAAAGCAAACACTTCCTCTAGAGACCTAAACCTATACTGCCACTTCAATGATACAAGATGACATGACAGGTACCTAAGCCAGTGTATTCTCTATTTGTGAAACAAGCTATCCAGCAGAGTACTTCCAGACTGGTGATAGCAGTTGCCACAGATGACTAGATGGATGATCACAATTTTTGTCTGGGGTATGTGAAGAAAATCTCATTCATGAGGGACACTAACATCAACTGCAATTGTGCATTAAAGCCTATCTTCTTGATTAATTCATTGGCATTACACCGAGTTACTAACACAAACTTATGAGTCTAAGTAAAACTATTTTAAGAAAGGCTTGTTACTGAAAGTAGGCATCACTTGTCTAAGGAACAGAAGTTAAATAAAATTACTCATTGTGGTGTTATATGAAGCAATTCAATTGTGGCATTAGTAGTTTACTCACTATGGATAACTGCAATGTAGATACTGCACACAAACTGTGAATAATGGGATGAAAAGGAAAACTGGATAAGAATAATTGGCAATGTGGGTTAATGAGGAATGGAACATAAAAAAACATCATGGTAATTGAAAGAAAATATAAAAGGACAAAGTGACCAGAGGTAATAAGGTGATAATGGTAAGGACTGTTCTATGGATGGGTCATTGTCTTCCAGATAATATGCAACTGTGTAGAAGAGGAGAGACGGATACTGTAGGTCACTTCAATATGAAAAATGAAAAGCCTGAAGAATTTTAGTAGTGCTTATTGTGCTTTACAGACTGGGAAATGTAAGTGCTACATACAGAGTGCCATTGTCCCCTTCACTCTTGTTGGGATGCTGATAGGAGACATTGGGGATGTCTGTAACGTAGCATAGGCGCAAAACAGATTAAAATATAGTGTAAGGATAATATTAAAAACGTATGCATGTAAGGGTAAAGCACGGTCAAGAAATAGAAGAATACAATATAAAGATAAACAAAGAATAATGAATGTAAGGGTGGAAGTAAGAACAAGTGAGTTTTAATGTACAAAATAAAATGACAGCATTTGTGTGGAGCACTGAATGAATAATATAAAGGGAATTAATAGGAAAGAACAGAGGGATATCCTTGCAGGATATGAGAGGAGAGTAAACCTCTTAATGTATTAGAGCAATATATGATCATAGGAGGTTAATAGGCTATTGACCCAGAGGTCTTTTCAAGCCTAATCATTTCATCCTAATGTAATACTATAGATACTCTAGTCAATACCCAGGACTGTATTAAGTAATGACTTCCCTTGTCCAGGATGGTAGTGGGCACTATCCTCAGTAAGAATTTATGGTGCCCCATCCACTTGTCCAGGTTCCTTTTGGACAGTGTCATAGAGGTGCTCTGCTTCACATGAATTGGCAGCCTATTCCAAAGTGATGGTAATCACTGGAAGATAAAACTGTCTCTCCAGCATGTCCTATTCAAGTCACAGGCCATGTTTAGGTCCTTGGAATGGGTAGCTCTAGTCCTGTTTGATTTACGGATGTGCAGCAGATTCATTAGGTTTGGGTCGGAGATTGCACTGTAAGACAGGCATAACACTCCCCTAAGAAGTCTATATGATACAGAGTATAGTGACAGACACTTTAGTCTATCTGTATAAGGCAGTGCTGGAGTCCCTTGATCTTCTTTTTTAGAAACCTTGGAGGTCTCTCCAATTGCTGCAGGTGCTTTGTATGGTACACATCAAAAGTGGCATTATACTCAATTATGGGACCAATTACTGACAAGTATAGAAAGGTTAAAACCTCCTTTGCTCTAGAGGCGATGCCTTTGTTAATCAAGTGTGCTACGTAGAAGGCATTCCTTACCACTGTAGACACATGGTGGTCAAAGTTAAGGTCGCAGTCTACTCGTGATCCTAGTTACCTTACCTTACCACTTCATTAGTACATAGAGTATTACTGTTAATCTGCTAGTGTGAAGGAACATTGTTTTTACCAAAGAGAATGATGATGCATTTCTTTGCATTCAATTTGAGACCATGACTAAGACACCAGTTATTGGTAAAGATTGACAGCTTAACTGGTCAAGGGTATCTTAGGAAAGTAAGGAAGAAGTACTCTGACTGACAAGGTAATAGGTTGTGATAGTGAACAGATTAGTGAGGTTTACAGATATAAAGCAGAGAGCAATGATGCAAATGGAAGTAGTAGAAAAGAAAGTGAGAGTACAGTTAACATGTAAGGCAGAGATATTACAATTCTTTGCATTAAGTTATATAGCTTTTATTTTTGTTTGATTATAATTTAAACAGGCTGGCATATGTTTTACTGGATGATGCTAACTTGCACTGACGATGTATTACACCACTGAAAAGAGAGAGAGAAGCTATTAGAAAAACCTGTAATTCCACAGTACAACAGTTTATATCTTCTGGATGCCTTTTTTTTACCAAGCTGTAATGTTTGTTTTCAAATACTTTAAATAAGGATATTTGGTCAGCTACATCAATATAGATGGATAAAGCTCTATGTCCCAGATGAACAAAGTTCAATTAATGGCTTCAGCACATGATGCAGCTCACATGAGAGAAAAGGATTGATGAGGCATAATCTGTTAACCCTTCCTAGGATAAAGGTATCACTCGTGATGATATAGGGTTAAAGACTGTGGTTACATCTGTAAATCCAATGGAAAAGTTAGGGCAGGATCAGAGGCAGATCCAAGAGGGGTATTCCTGACCAAGAGGCCTGAGTGGGGGATATGCCTAATAGAGTCCCTAATCTATGGCAAATGACTACACATAGACAGGGTACGGCTAACCACTGAAACCATAGCATACCTTTGTGAGCAGCAGTGGTAGCTCTCCAGGCTACTTTCCTTTCTGTGGTCTAACTAATTGCAGATAAAGAGGAACAACAGGTGCGGGGGGAGGGTCATCATCCAGGCTATCAGGATTACATCCATATTTGGAGAAAGGGATTCACAGGGTGCCATGATGTAGAAGAACAAAACATGTTCGAGTTCATAAAAGCACCATCAACCGCATCACTTTATCTCACACCAAAATGATGTTACATGAAATATTATGGTTGGTGAAGCATGATCTTTATCTTTAATAACCACTTCATAGTACTTCAGTAACTGAACATTTGCAAAAGGCTTTTAAAAGTCTATATGCACAGCAGCTACTAAAATGGTAAGTCTAAATATCTGTCGGCCTCATCTCAGGTTTCCTTACAGATTACTACAATAAAAACCTCTTTCATTTGCTGGATGATTACCACCTATCTCAAGAAGTTGTTAACTATGTCGGAGAGTAGCTCTATTACTTCAGTTCTCAACTCCATTAAAAATCATGTTGCTAACCCTTATTTAGTTCATCTGTCTTACTCGTCATAGTTTCAACATGAACCGTTCATTATAAACTTTGAGTCAGGGACAAACTTGAAGTGGCACATTTGACAAGCTTGTTCGCAATATTTAGGACTGCTGCTATAAAAACAACCAGGGTTCCTCACATGAGAATTTCTCAGTTGCCTTATTACATGGCACTCCTCAGACACCTGTGAGTGCTGTAGAAATGGGAAGGGATCTTCTGAAATTCAAATTAACCACAGGAGATTCTGTTTATGGGCTAAAAACAAAGGGATTGACTGCTAATTCATAACATTACAGAAGTTACTGTTTTAGCTACTGGAAGATAACTTTACAATCAGATAACAAGTTATATTATACTGCCTGTAATTTTCTTTCATACTTGAAAGCTAAAAACAATAACAGCACAAAATAAATTTAGAAAATAAAATAATTAATATACCAAAATAAGCAGTGACCATAGCACAGGAATTATTAGGTCAAGTGCTTTTGTTTCATATTAAAAGTGTCTTCACAACAACCAAGGAACCAAGAATCAATGCAGAACAGTAAAACCAAGTCAGATGATCATAGCTATTAATGAATGAAACATCATGCAAAGAACTGTGCCTTATTTAATAGCTGTGATCATGTGACTTAGTTTTACTTTTTAATGTTCATTGTTAGGTGTTCTGAAGCAGTCTTTACTTTGAGATGAAAAGATGTAACAACCTAATAAGTTGGTTTCTGAACTGTGGCACTGGTTATTTTGGTTCATTTGGTTGCTGTTTTTTTTTTTATTAATCAGTTCATAGGTTCATAGGTTGGTACTAGGCGATCAGCCCTAGGGCCTATACAAGCCTAGCCATAACAATTCCCTGGCTATTTCTTCCTACACTATTTACTTCCCTGGACCCCTGTCTAGCAGGGTGACTGACGTGATCCCTGGGGTGAATTTCCTTTCTCCCATCCAATTATCAAGGTTCCTTTTGAAGAGGGCCAAAGAGGCACTCTGCTTGACATGTATGAGCAATCTGTTCCGGAGTCTGGGAAGTCTCTGGGTGAGGAAACTATCCCTCCAGCATGTTTTGCTTATTGTGATAACAAGGTTTAGATCCCTGGAGCGTGTGGCTCTGAGGGACTGGGATTTCTTTAAGTGTAGCATGTCCAACAGCTCTGGGTTTGACAGAGTCTGGGTCCTCATAGATGTTTTTTTTATTCTTTCACACATTAAATGTTTGCTAGAAGCACACAAATTTTTTATAATCTTTTTTTGTGTGAACGCTTTATTTTCAATATTCCTCATGCAGATAGGTTCATAGGAGATTACTAGGCTAATGGCTCAAGAGCCCTTATAAGCCTAGTCAGCTTTCCCCAGATTTTACCCAATGTTCTATCCCTAGGGGAAAGATAAGGGTCAGCAAGCAGGGTTTTGACAATTTTTACTAACAGTCTCTGTCCATTTGGGGCATGGGCAGCACCCCAGGAGTGAATTTGCATTCCCATCCATTGGTCTAGACTGCACTTGAAGATGGTCAGGGAAGGGCTCTATTTCATGTGAACAGGAAAACTATTCCAGAGGAGGGAGCAATCTCTGCAACATATATCTGTATCTCCAGCATGATCTATTTATGTTAAAGATCAAGTGTAGATCTCTGGAGTGAGTAACCCTTGTGCAGTTGGTTTTGCGAATATGCAACATTTCCATCAAAGCTAGATTAGAGACTGCCTTTAGGTCAGGCACAGATCACTCCTCAGTAACCGGTAGGAAACTAAATACAGTGATAGGGCATGTTGGTTATACAGTGCATTTTTTGGGTGAGAAACCTCTGAGGATGCTCCAACTGTTGCGAGTGCCTGATGAGATACATGCCAAATGGTGCACTGTATTCAATTATTAGTCTGCTGAGTGCCAAGTACCGTGGTACTATGACATCCTTAGATCTGGATGATCTGCCCTTACTTATAAGCTGAGCCACATAGAATGATTTCTTCACAACCGTGGACATATGGTGGTTAAATTTCAAATTACTATCTGAGAACCCAGATCTCTCACCACTGGGTCCATGCTTAAGGCGTGCTATCAATGTTGTAATAGGCAAAGGTATTTGATTTTCCAAAGGATATTCTTATGCAGTTCTTCACATTTAGTTTAAGGCCACGGTGCTGAATTAATCTGCATCAGACCATTCTGTAGGATATCAACCTCATTTGGAGAGTCAATGATTGCCCCCAACTTGCAGTCATCAGATCAGCCAAAGGCCATCTACATTTGCCATGACATCTGAGAAGTATATCTCAAACAGGAGGGTGCTCAGCACTGAGCACTGTGTTATTTCACTGGTGGCTGGCTTTTTGCTGGATATGAATTCTCCCATTCTAACATGTATATTAACCATGGGCCATTTGGCTATTTATATGGTGACATAGAGGTCTATGCCCAATTTTGTGAGTTTATCTATAATACCTGAGTGGGGTATTGTGTTAAATGCCTTAGCCAGGTCAAGATAGGCAGTATGCACCGTCTTACCCTCATCAATGGCTTTGGTGACCTTCTTGAAGAAGTCCATCAGACTGAGCAGGCAGGACCCTTGATGAAGACAATCTGGGTTGGGTCTAGAGTCTGGAGATTTCCTATGCCTTTGTTAATCAGGTCCATAATTATCCTTTTCATAGCCTTGCATTTGACACTAGTCAGACTTATTGGTTGGTAGTTTCCTGGGACCATTGTTGGTCCGCCCTTGTACAAAGGGATGATTGCTTCTGTCCTCCTCTCTACTGGGACAAAGCCTGTCTAGAGACTGTGATTAAACAGAGATCCGAGTGGGTCTGCTATGTCATGTTTTAAACTATTTAAGAGGCACCCCAGGATTCTGTCAGAGCCTACTGATGCAGTGTTTCTAGCTTTAGAGAGTGCACTGATGACCTACTCTTTTTGTGATAACAGGCAAAGGAATGGTAAGGGGTATTTTATGGAGAGTAACCAGAGGTGATGAGGGGGTAAAATATGTGCTGAAGTTATCATCCAGCAGGTTTAATATTTCTTCTGGCTTAGTATAGGTAATGTCATCTACAGCCAACTTAGCACATTGCTGAGGGTGTCCCTTAAGATTTCAAACATAACTAAAATATGCTTTGTGGTAATCCTTTGCTTGGGAGGCTATTTCAGTCTCATATTTAGCTTTTGAAAACTTGACTAGTTCCCTGATTTGCTTGTTGGGACTAATGACAGATTTTTTTCTCTATTGTGCACCCCCTACTTACTTCTAGACAGGAATCTCTTCCTTATGTTGTACAGTCTGTTTATGCCAAGGATCCACCAGGATGACTTTTTTTTCTGGCTAGACCAGGGTTTAGTTCAGTCAAGTAAAGACATTTTTATGCAGTTGTTTAAGTGGTTGTACAGGACATTCATGTATACTTCTGCATAGGTCTCCATGTTTTAGGGATTAGGGGGACCATAAAATTACATATGCTATCACTTAACAGAAGATAACTTACCTTGGAATTTTTTTTAGGGTTTTAGGGTTTGATGGGAGTTCTACCATTACATTTAATTCAAGGCAGACTGAGTTATGATCTAATCTTATTATGATTTAATCTTATTAATGAAGACATTACATTGGGGGGTGCCATGTTCCCCCATGTTTGTGAGTATTTTGTCAAGGACATCTAAGCCCCTACTGGGACTGCAGACTAGCTTTTCCAGGACATTTGCACTGACAAAGTCCAGGAATCTCTCAGCCTGCATGTAAGTGGATGTGTATGTTTCTCAGTTTATGGAGAGGTAGTTAAAATCACCCATGAGTAGTGGTAAGTGATTCTAGTAACTTCAGATATGCAGAGTGGTTTTCATGGTTCATAGTTGAGGATCTGTAGCTAGTGATGATAAGTTGGGGTATTTTGCCTATGGTCAGCTGGACATGGAGCAGTTCAAGTGAGTCATCCTGCTTGACAAATCTAGAGGTGTGATTTTTTTTCTATATAAATGGAAACACCTCCTTCTTTCATATTTTTTTTCCTTTTCAGAGGGTGGTTTGAATGTGTAATAGGCATTCTAGCCTTTTACTGCTGGGCTGCTTTCCACAGCCTTGAATCATGTTTCTGTAACTGCACAGACATAAGCATTCTTCAGAGTGAAGAGAGCTTTCAGGCAGTGTTGTTTTTTGCTAAGACTCACAGCGCTGAACAGTAGTACCTTCAATGTAGCATTAGAATTTATGTTGGTAAGTCTGGGTTTGGCACTGCCTATAAAAGACACTTTGGGGGTTGTTAAGTCTTGACCAGTATGTGAAAGCCTAGCAGTGACTGCTACAGATCTATGGCAAAGCAGTTTGGTCTGCTGATCATGTCATCCCACGCTGATAAATACTGGATCCCTTTGGAATAACACCAGTAGATAACCTTGTAACCTCTGTGCTATGGTCACTACTTATTTTGGTTTATTAATTATTTTATAAATTCTGTTTTTATTATTTTATAAATTCTGTCCTTACTGTAAATTGTTTTTCAAAGGGAAATGGTTTAAATTATTTTTTAGGGTAAGGTGCTTCATTATCTCATCTAGAAAGCTTGTGGTTGATTATTTAGCTTCAGGATTTATATGTTTTATAATTTGAGATGTATATATATATATATATATATATATATATATATATATATATATATGTATATATTATAGACACACATTTATTGGAACCTGGAACAGAGTATTGTCTGCCCTAAGGGCGAGTGCTTACAGCTAATTGGTAACCTTTAAATACTTAAAGGTTTGCTTATTTTAAGGGTAAAAAGAAAGGTATGTTTTTATTTTGTTACAAATTGATTTCTGTGACATGCTTTTTGCACAGCAATATGTACTGTTAGATGTGGATTTGGTAGGCAGGCTCAACTTTGAAATGTTCCCTACAGCACTTGCCTTTATTTTATTGTAGTGTGACCTTAGTGTCACAACAGGACTAATATGACACTGTCTGCACTTTCTTGAAGTGCAACCCTGGTGTTAACAGGGCTAAAGCGTGGAGGTCCAGCAGGAAGCCCCTGTAAAATTACATGGTAGCAATATCTTAGGGAAAAAATAAGATGTGTAAGCAATATAAAGCGACAGACACATTATTCTCACAATAACTTCTGTGAGTCTGTCACAAAACATTAAACACAATTGAAACACACAAACTATTAGTGTGTGCATTTTAAAACAATACTACAACACTGATATTGCTTACTTGTTCTCACACAACCTACTCATAATTAAACTCTCAAAACCTAACCTATCTCTCTCTACATTAAACTGGTTCTCCAGTTACTTATCCAACAGATATCAAGCTGTAAAATGGAAAAAGGCCACCTCCTCATTTCTTAATACCCTCACTGGAGTTCCCCAAGGATCCATACTGGGTCCCCTTCTCTTTAATATATTTATAAACGATTTCCGCACTGCTATCCCATTCTCAAACATTATCCAATATGCAGATGACTCAGCTATTATCTGCACTGCTAGATCCATTCCCACACTCCTAAAGCTTACTCAAGAGGCCTTTTCAACCACTGAGCAATGGATGAAGAATAATCACCTAGCACTCAATGCCTCTAAAACCAAACTAATGTTATTTACCCCCTCTAAAGTCACTTCCATCAATATGAACACATTCTCTATTACTAGTCAAAATAACTCACCTCTGGATCTGGTGTCAGAGACTAAGCTACTTGGGGTCCAAATTGATAACCAGCTCAAATTTAATTCCCACCTACAACATAATATCAAAAAAACCCACCAAAAACTAGGCATGCTCTACCGACAAAACCATTACCTTACACCTGCCACTAAGATCACTCTTTCTACTTCCTTTCTTATCCCCTCCCTTCTCTATGGTGCTCCACTCCTTTGTAACCTACAGTCATCTCTAAAAAAACAACTTTCTTCTTGCTACAACAAAATAGCCAAATTTGCCACCAGCCAGAGGTCCTACACCCACCACTGTTCCTCACTCCAAAAACTAAAATGGCTAGAACTACCCAATCACCTAACCTATACCCAACTAAGTCTTGCACATAAGCTCATTTTCAACCCCTCCCTCTGTCCCTCCCTTTCTACTGCCTTTAAAATGCACCTCCCCGATAGAGTACTAAGAACCAACAATCAAAATCTACTAGAAGTTCATAAACCAACTCGCCCCCCAGGTAAAAATCTTCTATCCTATGGCCTAGCTCGCCTCTGGAACTCCCTACCACCAACCATTCGCACAACCTGTAATCATTTCATCTTCAAAAAATCTCTTCATTCACATCTACTATCCCAGTGGGAATGCTCTTGTTCCCACCCCTCATAATCAAACACTAACAAAGTCCATCTTCCTCCTCACCAGCAACTTTCCTATTATTTTCCTCTAACTCATTCATTATTACTATTATCCTTATGGAATTTCCAAAACTGCACTAGCCTGCACCTCTTCATAGGTATGCTTCCATATATACATGACTTCTCAATATCTACTTTGCAATATTCTTCATGTGTCTGTATCATCTGTAGTTTCACCACAAGTCTGTACTACTCCTAATTGCTTTGAAGTACTATTTGAAATTGTAAAAGTGAATCTTAACTCTTTGTATTTGTAAGTTTCATCACTAGTCTGTATTACTCCTAATGATACATGTACTATTCAAAATTGTTTAAGTGAAACTTAATGTTTGTATAACTATCATTAATAAGCTACTATAACCTAGATTGCTTCGGAGCTTTTCTCCCCAGGACTCCATTGAAAACGGGTTCATTTTGGCCCAATGGACTATCCTGGTAAACCAACTACAAATAAATAAATAAAATAAATTGTTCTACTAAAATTAAGTAGAAAGTTCTGTTTAAAATAATGGTAAATGTAGAAGATAGGCATGGAATTGGAAGCAATGTGCAAACAAGAAAAGAGTTGTGTGGAAATTGTTAGAATTGTACAACTATCTCAGTAAGAGCAAACCTTATCAGAAAAACAAAACACTAAAAGTAAATACTAGAAGAACAAACGAGAAATGCATGCAAAAATATAAATGTTCTACGTGCAATTGTTTTGCAATTTTATTCCTACTTAAAATTTTAACAATATTACACATTATGTCAATTGAAAATGTTCTACTTAGGGAAAAAAAAAACATCAAGAAAGCCTAATACCCAAAATAACAGAAAAAAACTGCCAGTCATGTTGTTCATTAAAACCGTCAATCTTACCCCAAAATACTAACAGAGAACTAGAGACAAATGGGTACCTGATCTTTTACCTTAGAAGATGAGCAAGGTTCATTGAGACCATCGGTCAGAAGACGTACTGTTTGGAATTGGGGAAGAACAGAATTGAAGTTTTTAGCAACTGGAATGTCAATGTTAATAAAATCATCTTTTAGTTCCTGAGCTAAGGATATTCTGTAGGTACCAATATTGGAGAATGAACTACTGTCGTGCACTCTAATGTACGTCTGAAGTCCTTGCTGATATTCAGGGGGCAGAATGTTATTTGATGGTTCCATTGCCTCTAGTGTATTCTTCCTCCACCCACAGCAATAGTTAGCAGAACCAAATGGACTTGGTAAGTCAAGGCAACGGCAACCAAATAGTCAGGAGGAATAACAAAAGGATTACCAGTAAGCAAATGATCAAGTAAAAGTTAAGGTTAGAAATGTTTTCTCGATTTGTTAACGGCCTAGCCACATTTGGGAGAACCTCATGACTGTTATCGACCAAAGATAAGTGAATCACTGCTGTGGATGACAACGCAAGCTGTCCGTTATCAATAACTACGATTTCCACATTTTGGTTTGAAGAGTCATTGTTATGAAAATGCCTGGCGGTTCGTAGCTCCCCAGTGTACTTAGAAACACTGAAGAGTTTAGGTTCACTTGCTTTTATTAGTTCATAGCAAAGCCACGCGTTATAACCAATGTCAGCATCAACAGCTATAACTTTAGCTAGCAAGTACCCTGCCTGTGCAGATCTGGAGACCTTATACATTTCTGATGACCCTTTCCCCTGGACTGGATGTAATATTTCTGGGGCATTGTCATTTGCATCTTGTATGTAAACGGTTATTGCAACAATGCTGCTTAGCTGCTTGAGACCTGCATCCCGAGCTTGTATCTGAAAATGATACTCTCTTGACTTTTCATAATCAAAGGAGGTCAGGGCATACAGGGAGCCATCCACTACCCCTACGGAAAAATATGAAGACAGTATCTCACCGTTAATGTGATTTTCTAAAAGTGAATAAGAGATCTGAGCATTCTGGCCAGTATCGGAATCATCAGCTGTAACTCGGTAAATAGACGCTCCTGGAATATTATTTTCAATTACGTATACTTCATAAGATGTTCTTGGAAAGACGGGAGGATTATCATTCACGTCTTGGATTCGCACATAAATATTTATGTGAGATGATCTCATTGGAACTCATTGATCATTAGCCCAAATAGATATATTATAATCCGATTCAAGTTCACGGTCTAAGGAGTTGCTAATTACTAGAGTGTAGTAATTATTTAGTGATGGCTCAAGCTGAAAAGGGAGGTTATGCGAAATCGTGGCAGTAACGCGGCCATTGGGACCAGAATCCTTATCTGCCATACTGATTAATGCAATGACCGTACCTGGCGAAGCATCCTCGGAGATAACATTTGATAGCGAAGTTACAGTAATTTCCGGAGTATTGTCGTTCATATCAGTGATCTCCACTAAAACTTTGCAGTGATCGCCCTCTGCCTTGTCATTTTTATCAATAGCGTATATGTATAATTCATGCATCGTTTCTTCTTCAAAATCTATTAGCCCATTTACAGTTATTGCACCTGTTTTTGAGTCCAAGCTAAAAAGCTCTAGTGCCTTAAAGGCAGTGTTGTCACTGAATTTATAAATTACTTCAGCGTTTGTACCTTCATCCAAATCGGTTGCGTTATTTTAATAACTAAGGTACCTATTGGAGTATTTTCTGATAGGGTTACTACATAGTGTTTGTGATCGAACACCGGGAGATTGTCGTTAGCATCCAATACGTTCACTGTTATCTTGGCTACAGCAGAGTGCTGTGGATGTCCACCGTCATACGCCGTCAGTGTCAGCACGTGGGTTTTCTCCTGTTCTCGGTCTAGAACCCTTTCTACTACAAGTTCTGGAATCTTGCTGTCCTCGCGACTGGTAGGGCTTCTTAGCACAAAATGCTTGTTAGGGCTAAGCTTGTAGATACTAACCGCGTTTGTACCAACATCTGGATCGTAAGCACTCTTCAACAGAAAACGGGCCCCAAGAGGAACACTTTCAGAAACGTTGAAAACCATTTCGCTTTCTTTGAATGCTGGCACATTATCGTTAATATCCAAAACGCTGACCTCCACATGGTGAACCTCTAATGGGTTTTCCAGCATAATTTCAAAGTGCATCAGACACACTGATTTTTTCCCGCAAAGATGTTCTCTATCCAAACGGTCTTTTATAAAGAGTTTACCATTCAATGGGTTTACGCCGAAATGTTGCCCATGGGTAGAGGAAACTATTCTAAATCGCCGAGAGGACAGACCTTTGACATCTAATGACAAGTCCTTTGCGATATTGCCTATGTAGGTGCCAGGTTCCTTCTCTTCAGGTACTGTATAATGCGTCAGTCCAACGACAAGGGTGTTGGAGAGAGTCAGCATCCATACAGCAGGAATCCAATTTACCTTCCACAGGCTCCCCATGTCCATATCACGGGTGAAAATAAAGAGAAGGACTATGATTTCTTGCAACGCTATGACAGTTCAGTTGCTGTTACCAACATATAAAGGGTAAAGGCAGAAATTATTCCGATAACAAAGTTATTTCCCCACCAGTTCAAGCGCCATTTTTACCAGTCAACACTGACTCCCTCTATAACTCAGCTCTGATACTGTACATGCAAGATTACAGCGACGTCAAGAGGGCATCCAGTATTTGCATCACCTACTGCTGCAATCGTAAATAAATAAATACGTTCCCAAACATAATCCCAGGGAAAACGCCTGTTAAATGTATAAATATAAGACTGCCCATATTAATGTTATGTGAATATAAAAATAATTTGGCCATGCATAAAGCTTCTCTACAAAAATCCCACCTTTATTTTAATATTGCAAAAAACTACAATTTTACTGACTGATTTATTTAATTCTATTGCAATTACCAAGGAAACTCTAATACTTTAAACCATTTACTTTCATGCCAATAATCTCCATATGTTTAGACTGTATAGCAATTTGCAGACATTACATTTTCATAAATAATTTGGGCATGTGGCGACCCCTAACTGGGAAAAGCCGAAAGACACAACAACTCCCAAAACAATTAGGCTTTTTTAAAATACTAGTACTATTAATTTGAGAAGGTTCAAAATAAAAGAAAGTGAATTAACATGCATTTTCTAAAGTAAAAAGTATAGAACTCAAATTATTGTTATTATTTAAGTCCAACCTACCATTGTTTTTTTTTCAAAATTGCCAATTTTAAGAGAGGTTACAAGGGACAGAGCAAATGTTTGAGCCAAAATCAGAGGCATTTGAGAAGTATGCCTACAGTTATGGGTCTGCATTGCTGTACTCAGATATTCAGCATACCACATACCAAAACACTATTAAAGTAGTGTGTGGATGTTTGTGTATATCTGTGTATGAAGGCTGGAATAAAACACTGGCATAAAAAACATGCCTAGCATAAATTGCAAATATCAAAACCAATATCATGGTTTTGTGATGCAGATGATGAAGTCTTGACTACCACCCTGTTGACCAAGGTTTGATTAATGTCCCTTGTACTGGGGAAGCCAGGCAGGGGGTAGGAGTGAAGGAGTATGGGCAGGCTGCCTCTCCCAGGGATGTAAAGCGATGTACCCACTCACTCTGGGGCACACTGGATGGTACAATCTCCTAGGTGGAGTCTGTGGAAACCGGCACTTGTGCTTCAAGTGGATGAGGTTGCTTGAGGGAAACATCCCTTGTGGAAGTGAAAGGATGTTCTTTGCTGTGGCCATTTGTAAGTTTTCTCTTAGGTGCTTTAGTATAAGAAACATACATAATACAGAGTGCAAACTTTAAAAATAGCTACCTGGCTCTGGGACACACAGGATGGAGTCCCGACTATATCCCAGATACTATGGTTCAATTAGCAAGCCCAGGTAATGAAAGGACCAGACAAGGGGTAGAAGATAAGGGGTATGGCCTGCATACACTTGGGGGGATACAGTGGGCTGTACTTTGTGGAGACTGGAAAAGAACACCTCTTATGCAGCAAGGGGGATGAGGCTTACTGAGAGGCAGTGATCCTTGCAGAAGTAAGGGAACACATTTCCCTGCAGCCCACTGAATGTCCCATCTTCAGTACTTAACCAAGTGTGCACTGGGATAGAGCTGCATACAAAAATTTTGAACCACTCTGATGGCAGTCTGGATGATGGATCCTCACAGTTGATCCTCACCCCAGTGATAGAGAATAAATGTGCCAATTGACTTGAAGGGTGTTTACAATGAAATGTTAGGGGAGCAAATAGAAAATAAATAGTCATAGGGTGATCACATCATTTAAAGTATCATTAGGTTAAATGCATCCCCCTAACAAATATAAACAAACCAATCCCCATTGACTATAATAAGGAAAAATCAATAAAAAAAAATCAAACTAAATATGATATTCAACACATTTATATAACTCAACATGTAATATTCCAAAACACTAAATCTAACCACAAATATAAACATTTCCCCCCTCTCCCCCTCTCTCTCCCGATATATATATATATATATATATATATATATATATATATGGGTCTACTGTACTTCATCGAAGAAACATGTCTTTGAAAAAGAACAGCAGATCCACACTTAAGCGAAAGTACACTTTCACGAAGAACAGTTCAACGAACAATTAACAAACACCAAAACAATGTTTTTGCAGGGGGCAAGCCTCCTACACCCCCCTACTTAAATATACCAACTCCGAAATCGCACTACAGTGGGGAAACAGGTAAATTCCCTTTTCCCCACTGTAGTGTGCTTCAGTCCTCAGTGTTCCTTAACGGTTCGCTGAACCATTCTTTGCGGAAGTGCACTTTCGGTTAAGTGTGGGTCTACTTCTCTTTTTTGAAGAAGTCTTTCTTCGATAAAGAGAAGTAGATCCATGTCTATAAATATATATATATATATATATATATATATATATATATATATATATAGCTATATTTCACTAAATCAATGACCCACTACATAAGCATGGTGTGCATTCACCACAAGTGGTTGAAATGCAATAATTTGCAACTCCAGTACACATACAGTGAGCATGAACTTTGGCACATGCAAAACTAAAAAAAAAAAAAAAAAAAAAAAAAAAAACTGCACCCCCCTGCTACTTGTATATACCAACTCTGACATCACAAAACAGTGGGAAAAGAGTAAAATCCCACTCCACATTGTACAGTGATCCTACAAAAGAAATGCCAGCATCCGGCAATGAACAATCACTTGAACAAAACAACCCTTCCAACTAACATCTGATATCTGATATAATGAACACATTGCAAAACCACTTTACTGAGATATATGTATATATATGTGTATATATATATATATATATATATATATATATATATATATATATATATATGGATCCCCTTCATATTGTCGAACTTTCAAAAGATTGACTTTGATATGATCGAGACCATATGATCGAACTTTTAACAGTTTGACCAGTCTGAATGGAGATCTCCATAGAGTGTGGAACGGTTTCCCTTTTCTGCAATGTAGTGCGATCTCAGAGTTGGTATATTTATATAGCGGGGGGTGCAGGGGAGCTTGCCTTTCTGCTAGCAATGTTTAGTTTTTTTTATTTTGTCGTTTTATTTTATTTTTTTACATGTTTGAACATTTAAATGTTTGATCATATGGTGTTGGCCATATGAAAGTCGAACATTTGAATTTTTGATCATGTGAATTAGACGTGTGTGTGTGTGTGTGTGTATATATATATATATATATATATATATATATATATATATATATATATACATACACACACACACACACACATAAAGAGAGTTTGTTTAGAATTGTGGAGAAGAGAAATCCCTGTTTGTTTGGCAGACATGGGCACAGACTTGATTGATTGCACCATCATCTGTGATTGACAGCAAGAATGATATGCAGTGTTACTTTCAGTAATGTAATGTAACAGTTCAAGTTCACTGTTGAACAACCACGCCACACTATCTTTCTGTACATGTATGCCCATTTAACACCAAGGCTTCTGTTTGGTCTTCTGATATTCTATCACATATTTTCTTGCATATAATTACACAGAATTAAATTAAAAGAAAAAATACATTTACTTAGATCTGCTACCAACCCATGTATCTGAGGGTGGCTTCTTCCCTCTCAACTTCCACTACTTTTTGTAAAAGTAAAAATTTAAATACAGCCATAGCAGAGGGCTGAAGGAGTGGCAGCCCTCCACATGGCATGAACCAGCAAAATGTTAAAAAAAAAAAAAAAAAAAAAAATCAGTAAGCATGTCTATCTATAAATGTATGCCATTAACTCCAGATTTTCATTTTGTAGCTTGCTATTTTATTATATATTTACCAGTGTGTTTAAAACACATATATATTTGCACATATATGTTGCCTATCATGCGTGTTCCCTTAACCCTCTACAGCTTTGCTAAATTTACCTATAACAAATGTATCCATGGCAGGGGTGGAGCAGACATGTGCAAAACAATCTTTTTTATTTTATTTAATTTTGTTTGCTTGTTATGTGATTATGTTGGTGCAAAATGTTTAACACATTTGTTTTTATGAATCACGTTTATATTTTATCTCCATAATTGTGAAGTGTGCGATTCCTCATTTTACATTGTAGTACTTAAAGTAGGTGCGTTTGTCTGTTGAGGTCAACAATAGATTTGCTGCTTCATTTCTCCTTAACTCACTGATATAATAATAAAAAGTTAGAAATAATCAGTTAATTTCTGTTATTCCCTACCAATGCCAAAAAGGTAAACTTACCAAACATAAAAACAATGCAGACAACAATACAATAAATCAACATTGCATCCAAATCTAAATCAATATTAGCTCCCATAATACATCAGTAAGCATTTATAACATTAAGAAAAATAATGCCTATAAGACAGTCAATAAGAATCCAAGGAAATGACATAACAATAAAATAAAATTGACCACTATTTAAAAAAAAACAGATAAAATACAGTTTGTTTGTCTTTTCGGCTTTTCCCGGTTAGGAGTCACCACAGCTAACAATAAAAATACTAGTAAATACAAAATAAATAAAAAATACAAACTATTATTTACCTCAGAAACTGGTGTTGCAAGCAGCAATACTGAAGGAGAAAGTGAAATTTGTCCTACAGTAAGCAAATATCACCACACCTTTTAAATTCAGAAAGCCTCTACTACAATTACATACCAATACCAAGAAAGTTCAAAACTGCATTTATTGAAGTAACTTGGAAAAGGAATTAAAGAATGCTTAAATGAATTACTTGGGGTCTGGGATGAGATATAAACATTTTGTCCATTGAGGTATAGGCACTTTGTGGCACACACTGAGTTCCCATTCCCCATACTACCAGATATAAACAAAACATGGGATTAGGTGTGTGATATTCATAATCTCTGGTATAGTAAGGTATGAACTGGGATCCAGTTTCATGATAAGTGGTAAATTCATGAGTCATGAAAAAAGTACACTATCCATACAGTACCACATACACAGCTAGTTTCCACATTTTGTAGTATTCTTTCCCCATATTTTCCATACATTGTTTAACATATAAGAATATAGTTATTGTGGAGATCTGAACTCTATACATTTTGGGTGTAATAGCAGAAGTAGGATGCAGTATTTTTAAAGAACAAGCTTTATGATAAAGGGATACCAGGATATTTGAAATAAATATTTGTTCTGTGGCTTTGTAGGCATTTTATGCTATATATTTGCATCAATTGAGTAAGGATGGAGTGAAGACATAATGATCTCTGATGGGCAGTGGCCATTCTAATCATACATAAAGTAATGATCTTATGTGAAAATTGGAGCTTACAAAAGCACTCTATCACAGCCAATTCTCTTACCCTTCTGTGACGTGTGGTACCATGTAATGTAAGGCTGTTTTTGGAATCTCTCCTATTTTGACTACTACATACTTTCATTTTTTTTAATTTATTTAGTATTTATGATTGAGTGGCTGTTGTTCCTATGTACATACACATTTTCCCCTTTACTTAGTATAATGTACTTTGTTAGGGGGGGGGGGAAGGATTTTTTGTTCCAAAACTGAAGACTGCCTTACTGGCTCTGGCATCAATTAAGATATTGGGCATAAGGAAAGCACTAATATTTAATGAGTATAGCTGACAGTTTCATGTACTCATTACATACTAGTTTTTCAGTGTATCCATTCTTTGGACTCTTGCAGTACCTATCATTGGTAAATACCTGCAACCCTAAGCTTGCATCATCAGTATAATGTCAGCATGTGAGCAGCATACACTAACCCTCTCAGAAATCACCAGTTTTCAGTACTATTTTAAAATGGGAAAATATGAAGCATTTAACTGGCATCTGCACTATCAGAAGTGGAAAATAAAATCTATGACAACAGAAGTGACATTACTCACTTCAACAGGAAAGACATGCCATTGCACATGACCCTTAAGCCTGGTGCCCGGTGGGTGTAGAAACTTGGCTGGAAAATTGGATTATGGTTGGTAAGATCCATGCACTTAGGCCCCAGACAGGCAACTGCATGAAATGTCATATTTTCTTGCTTTAGAAATGGGTAGTTGTGTGTAGAAGGATTGGTCAGACCAAAAAAAAAAAAAAACTTTCATGAAAACAAGATGGCAGTAAGAGAACTTTGCCAGTTGTGGTCAAGATAGATGGTGGATGTTTCAGTTACATGAAATGCAAACATGGGAGACTTGCCTGCTATTCACCAAATAGCTATTTGACTGGATGCTAATTTCCTGATCACATTTGATTTAAGTTACATACCTGTTGGTCATCTCATTCTAATGAATGTGGAGTTATCATTTTATATGTAATCGATGTGCTTTGCATTAGGATTTTTTCTTATTGTGCAATTATAGATTTATGTGTGTGTGTGTGTGTGTGTGTGTGTGTGTGTGTAAGAAACTGATCATTAAAAAAGCACATATGGAAAGCTATTTTAGTTTTATTTATTTATTGATTGGTTGGTTGTTTATTTGCTTGTTTGCTTTTTTTATTTAATGTATCAGCCCTGGTGTAGGGTGAGTGATCTGGTGAAGGGTTAGGCAGGAATATGTACTGTACTAATTTACTGTGCATGTAATGTCACTTTTTTACTGCATTTTTTGTCTTTCAGTTTTACTCTTCTGTGGTTGGTATTTCTTTGCAAGAATTTTATTTATTAGTGTTTTGGGGGATTTCTTTACTTTCAAATGGGAGAATTTTTTTTTCTATGTGGAATGGAATTTCTTTCACATTTAGAAAGTATTATGGCTGTCACTTCATGTGCAATATTCTATTAGGATTAAATTAACAGTTTTATATTTATTCATGTTTTACCATTAATATGTGTGTTTTATAATATATTATGATAAGTTAATGACATCTATTAGTAAAAACAATACATTTTTTAATTTTTATATCAATTTTGGCTTTTGATGGGGAAGTTGTGGTACAGTTTTATGATAGGGTTTTTAATTTAATTTAGTGTGGTACTTAGTTTACTGTTTCTTTGAGGTTTAAGATTAGGGAAAAAGTGTTAATGAAGTCACTGTTTTACATTCATAAGTACCAGCAAGTTTAGAATTCAGGGATTGCTGTGCTGTTCAATGTGAAGAAGGTCCAGAAGTTGAATATGCAAGCAGGCTTGTGATATTTTTTTGCTGATATGGACAGAATGACAACTGCTTGACAACATACGTGGAAATGCAATAAAACTATTTAGTATTTACATCAAATATATGCCTTTGCTATGATGCTTTAGGTCCATGATTAGGATAAAAAATAAACACACACGCACACACGCATGCACACAAACACACGCACGCACACACAAACATGCACACACACACGAGCACACACACACAAACACGCGCGCGCACAAACATAATGCAGCAAGTCAGTTGACTCACTCAGAATATCATCACTGAAAGGCCACCAGCATCTTCTAATGGTGGTTAGACTTGGAGAAGAGCAAGAAGGAAAATGCTCCATTATCATCACATTGTCCTGCTTCTCCAAGTTTGTCTATGCAGACAAATAAATATAGGGGTATGGGGTTGCCTCCCTGTTGAGGGATGCAGGGGCTTTACCCCTGCATAAAATTTGTTTTTGTGACCTTGGAAGTGTCACTGTTTTAAAGTAATGACCTCCCAAGGTTTTAAATATTTTGAACTGTATGTGAATTACATGAGATGTGATTATGCATAGTAAAGATACATATACACACACCAGAGAAGTAGATATAGAGAAGTATTCTGAGACTTTGATGAATTCATATTATCCTCTATGCACAGTATTTGCTGACTTATGCTACACGGATTTAATGTGAATTAGTGAGCTTCATCTTTAGCTAGTATCTGAACTTCAGAACAGGGATTCCCCTGTCTTTTTCTACTTTGTATGCTGAGAGAGAAGAAAGGCAAGGGAATGCAGCTCAGGCCTGTACCAGAATCCATGCACTAAAAGTAATGTTTTCCAATTATTCTATTGGGAATAATAGTGCATATTTAACATTGGGGGTGTGCACATGTGCATTAGAGATACATACATTTTACTGACATAACTTGGCCTAGGAGTAAAGAAGATACGTTGTGCTTCTCAGCAAGAGTTACATTGCATAGGAGCAGTGGCAACAGCAAAAAGCATACTTAAATAACCAAATCTGAACAGAAGGCACACGACAGCAGACAGCTTCATTTAGAAGGAGGGGGGGGGGGTAACTTAGCCAAACTACATGCTGACCACAACTGAGCAACATCATTTATGCCTTTATGGGTCTCTGTAGCACTGGTAAGGACCTCTGCTGAGTCATAACTACATCCACTCCCCATAGTAGACTCACACAAGGTCCCAGCAAACACTTCCTGAATTGGACTGTGCAGTAGGCAGAACGTGTCTGGTATGTAAAGAAGAGTAAATGTAGGTGGTCTCTATGGGGTAACAGCACAGACATCCATGGCCAAAAAAATTCTCAAAAAACAGTGTCACTTTCATGAAGAACAAAATAGCAGTCTGCATAGGTTCATAGGTAGGTACTAGGCTATCTGC
Source organism: Protopterus annectens (assembly GCF_019279795.1). NCBI lineage: Eukaryota > Metazoa > Chordata > Ceratodontiformes > Protopteridae > Protopterus > Protopterus annectens. The sequence goes on along the minus strand of NC_056733.1, from coordinate 1,089,121,695 downwards.
TCGAAAGGCATTTATAAGCCTAGCTGGAAAGTGTTGGCTTTTGCCTCCCCCTTAGATTAGTTCCCTATGCCTCTGTCCAGCAGAGCCACTGAAGTGATCCCTGGGGCAAACTTTCTGTTTCCCATCAACTCATCAAGATTTCTCTTGAAGAGGGTTAGCGAGGAACTCGGCCTAATGTAGATTGGAATCCTGTTCCAGAGCATGGGAAGTCTCTGGGACAGGAATGTATCCCTAAAACATCCTATTTATTGTTGTGGTGAGGTTTAGATCCCTAGAGCATGTGGTTCGAGGGGATATGGTTTTCTTTAGGTGGAACATGTCCATCAATTCTGGGTTGGACATGGCCTTGTATGATGTAAAACATGTGATTTATGAATCATTAGCATTGCAGAGTAGAACTTCTCCAAAGCATAGAATGTGTACACAAGTAAGCATCCTGCATGAACCTATGGCCATGGTAACTCAGACAAATGGGGGAGAAACTAACTGCACTTTATGTCACCTATGCACATCACTGTAATGTAATGATTCAGACATTTGGGGAAAAGGGTCTCATTTGCACATATACTACCAAAACTTCTATATATTTATGGTTAATGAAAAAGTGTCACCATTTTGAATGCTAAAAGCCACTATGGAAAGCATCAAGAGCAGCAGCAACTGAGCTGCTTAAAGCAAGTCACTGACAGCTTTCAAGGAATGCACAGCCCTGATGATGTACAGTCTTTTGAAGCACTTTAGTAAATCACTACTTTGGTACAGATACATGTTCCTGTGGTAGAATACAGCTAATGGTAGTGATCTCTGCTATGGGTACCTTACTTGGCTTCATGTTAAATGACTGAATGACTAAAACATTGAACGTCAGCTCATCAAGATGAATGCACTGAACATTTTATTAATCAAAAGCCGATTTTGTTGAATCTCAAAGATTAACAGCTGTGCATAAGTTGGAATGAACAGAAATATTTACAACCATTGTGTTATACATACCAAAAGTAACATGTAAGATGGTAATGCTGTGGCTGTTGGCCAGCTATTGTGATCTGATGTGTTGAGATTCGATGAAGTCAGCTATTGATGATTAAAATGTTTGATGCTTTCGTCCTAATGGACTGACATTCAGTGCTTTAGTTGTTTGATCATTTAACATAGAAGGTCTTATTTATACATTAATATATGTTCCCCAATCTCTGCCTCCACTGACATCTTCCAACCATCGACACTGTGATGCTAACCATTTCACAGTGGCATTATATACCTGTGCATGTGATGACAACTGTGACCCACTCCAACTTCTTGATGTAGTGTATGTGAAGATGCCCAATAAAAATGTGACTCAGCCATGCACTACACAACACAACTTGCACCATTAAAAGTGTACTGTCACAAAGCACAAACATGATGCATGCACAGTATTCCTGTTAGGGTCCATGAAGTCTGTTTTTCTGTATAATTATGCCCATAACTGTCTGGGGCTGTTGCAGATGCAGCTTAATGTTTTTGTCCTCACTGTCATTGCTGGATGATGTTGAGATATTACTCACATCAGATGCTGCTTTAAGGGGCTCTGAATGTTCGATCCTGACCTCTGGCCAATGCCTGAATGGAGTTTGCATGTTCTCCCTGCTGTGTCTCTATGGGGTTCCTCCTACCTTCCCCCCCAAAAAAACAAGCTGAGGGTTTCCATCTCAAACTCACCTAAGAATGGAGTTGTGGGCAGCAACACAGACTGTAGATGGTGCCCTACAGGGGGAAAAGTTGCATTCACCAGTCACTTTGGACATCTACTGTAATGCACAGCATCCTCAGGAGAGGAGAACATGGATCACAGACAGCACGCCATGGCAGGAGTAGCCACTTGACCATGTAAAATATCTCTCTAGGTAATTCGGTTTTGTTGACAGATGTCTTCAAATGGGCATGGGTATTTAGTGGTGATAAGTGGGCTGAGGACCCGGCCTGCTCCAACTTACACCAGGGACCTATGCTAATAGTCAGGGGTTTATGTTCATAGGAGATTATTAGTCTAATGGCTTAAGGCCCCCTACAAACCTAGACAATATAACACAATGTTACTCAATATATGGCCCCTAGGGGCAAGGGAATGGCATGGATTTGTGCCTGTGCATTTAGTATCTTACAGATTGCCTCAGTGCATAAAGGGCATATGCAGTACCCCAGATGTGCATTTGTGATTCCCCATCCATTGAGCAAAACTGCGTTTGAAGAGGGCCAGGGAAGGGCTCTGCTTAATGTGAACAAGAAGCCTGTTCCAAAGAAGAGAAAATCTCTAAGACACATATCTGTCTCTCCAGCATGTATATGCCCATATTGGCCAGTGCCTGCTCACCATAAAAGTCCAGCAACCCAGGGTCAATAAGCTACTGGTTAGGTGGTGTCCAGTTGTTCAGCTTGGGTTACCTGGGATAGCTCTGTTGAGAGAATGCAGGACATAAAACCAACCAACTTGCCAAACATGAAAATTGCTTCACACACTGTAGGTTCACGCACAGACTGGAAGTGCATGGCATGATGGTTAGGATGAGGGTGGACATGGCATGATGGTAAGGATGAGTGTGGACACCCAATGTATCCAAAAGACAAGATGGAAGGGCAGTACAGCAAAGCCACTTGACATGGGATCCAGAGTCTACTACTCAGAAGGAGGACAGGCAAGAAATGGTATGGGAATTGTGGTGAGGGAGAGGCTTCAGAAGAAATTGAGAGAAGTTTTCAGAATTAATGACAGGTGCATGACAATCAGACACCAGTGTAATGATAGGGTAGTATTCATAATCTCAGCCTATGCCTCACAGCAGGGCTGTGATAATGAGGAATAGAGTAGATTCAAGCAGCAGTTGTAGGAACTATTGGATAAAAGTAGGATAACATGAATCAATGTTGATAATGGGTGACCTGAATGCACATATTGGGACAGACAGAAAAGGATATGAGGACTGCCTGGGTACACATGTGTCAGGCAATAGAAACAAAGAAGGAGAGGGCATTATAGACTTCTGTCTGGCAAACAGCATGATGGCGGTCAGCACAAAGTTCACCAAGAGAAACTGTCACAAGATCACATACAACAGTGGCCAACATGAAACTCAGGTAGAGTTCCTCCTAGTAAGGAAAGGGCAATGGGACAGAATCAGCAACTGCAATGTCATCTCCAGTGTAACAGTTGGTTGACAGCATAAACCACTGGTTGCAGCAATCAGCTGTGAGCAGTGGTCAGAGAAGGCTCTAAGGGCAACAGAGACCAGTCTGAAGACCTAGAAGTTGACTGGACAGAAATCACAACAGTTCAAGGAATTACTCAGGGCTGTAGCACTCGAAGAAGAGGAAACAGGTGGAGATGAAGAAGAATGGTAGTGCCTCAAAACAGCAAGTGTGAGACCTACAGAACAGATAAGCAGCCAAGCCAGGTACTGAAATAATGTGCATAAGGAAAGTTAGTGGGGGAATGCAGAGGTCCAGAAAGTCATCAAAAGGAAGAAGTGCAGGAAAAAGTGGGAGACAGAAAAGATGGACCGGGCTAGGAAGGAATACTGGCTGGATAACAAAGTTCAGGTGTTTTTTCCGTTTTCGATTTTAATTGATTTAATTAATCAGGGAAATTGTTTTACTGGAAATGTATTTAAAGGCTGATGTATTTCCTGATTAATGGTTCTGAAGAACTCCATAAATTAAGGACAAAGCGCTAAACCATTTTATGTGTTAAATAAAGTCCTTCTTGTAATCTGATTTAGTTCAGATTCTGTTATTGAGAGAGAGCACCACAGCTGAAGCAGGTATTCAAGCAGATAAAATATTTATTGGAGTAAGCGCTTTCACGTCCCAATGGACACTTATTCAGACTTCAATACAAAATCACTCTAGCAATGCAGCATATATATGAAAATAAAAGCAATTAATCAATTAAACAATCAATATCAGATAAATATTTTAAAGAAATATTCACATATCGTCAGTACATATATCATAAATAATACATATATATATATATATATATATATACACACACACACACACACACACACACACACACACACACACACACACACACACACACATAGTATATATACAGAAAATATAAATACATACACAAGTGTAATAAATGCATCTGGTTCACAATATAAACATCTATACAAAAACCTATATATGCTGCACTGCTAGAGTGATTTTGTATTGAAGTCTGAAGAAGTGTCCATCGGGATGTGAAAGCGCTTACTCCAATAAATATTTTATCTGCTTGAAAACCTGCTTTAGCTGTGGTGCTCTCTCTCATTTTACTTTGGATTTGAGGTGTTTACCGAGGAGAGCTTTACATAATAGATGCTGTGTGCTTTTGTTCAAATTCTGTTATTCTTTTACTTATTCGCTTGGTATGCTTGGCGCACTTTTACAGCTTTTTGGAGTGCTTTTACATTTGGTACATATAATTTGCTCTTTCAGAGTGAATTTTCCTAATTTTAGTTGGATTACTGGTCCTCAAGCAGTCTGGCACTACATGAGTCTTTTTTTCTTATTTTATAGATTGCCTGATGTATTAGGTCATTAATAAAAAAGAGAAAGGGTCTCCCTTGACATAGAAAAACAGCCCTGTAATAACGATGATAGTTTAAATAGGAACAGCAACAACTTAAGGTTGTAGGAGTGCCTTTGTTACCAAGTATAGTACTGAGTAAATTTATAAGATGGTTTCTTGAAAAGAACTGGTCCATATTGAAAGAAGAGAGACAGATTAAACCTAAGATCAGTGAGAAACCAACTGTAGTTTACAAAAGAAGTAAAAACTTAAAAAAATATTCTGGATGATTTTTCAAAGGTGATTAATAACACTAAAAGGGCATATATGGGTAAATGTGGAAGATGCTCATATTGCAAACATATATTTGCTGGTGAACATTTTTCTATTAATTGATATATATTCAGAGCAGCAGAAAAATTTAATTGTGATACCACAGGTGTGATTTATGTTGCTATCTGCCAAAGGTGTCCGGGTTTCTACATAGGCAAAACTGAAAGGAAATTGAAGGAAAGGGTGTATGAACACATATACAACATCAATAAAAATAAACAAACTAGTGCACTTTATGTGCAGGAATTCTGTGGACACCAGTTTAACTTCAGTATATTTCAAAAAGTGACCCCAGGGGTAAGGAGGGAGGGGCTTGGTCCCTATTACTTGAAATGAGGGAGCAGTATTGGCAGCTCTGTTTTAATGCTGGAAGTTTACCAGGTTTAAATGACCAAACCTCAACTACCTGCTTACTAAAACTAAAAGCATTATGTAGATAAAAAAATCCACATATACATATTGTTTCATATTTTTAATAACATTTTAAGCTTTTGGATGGGATTACTATGTATGTGTGCTCATAGGTCTATAATGCTGTTACAATAGGTTTTTAAAAATGTATTTGTTATAAGGCTGTGTTTTAAAGAACTTGTCCCTTTAAATTTAAGCTTTAAGAAGGCCTCAGCTCAGCTGTCATGTGACCGTTTACTATGTGACTGAACTTTGTATATAAAGCTTTGGCTAAGAAAGCTATTTTATTTAATGAAGTTTTTAAAATATTAGAATGAAAGCGTTAATCCATTTTCTTTTTGGAATAAAGCTGTGTTTGGATATATCCTGCTGCCTTTGTGTTGGTTTTTTGGCCAGTTTGTCTTCATTTTGGATTTCTGCTCTCTCAAATATTCTCATGTAAGACATTATGCGTCAAGATGTAGTGGATCCTGGTCCCCATGGTGATAAAAATGATGAATTTTGTGTTTGAAAAAATGTGAATATCTGTGAATAATGAATATTTAGTGTATGCATTCAGTAGAAATGAGACATGAAGCGAGGCATCCTTGGATCATAGGATCACAGAATCATAGGAAGTTACTAGGCTATTGACTCTGAGGCCCTTACAAGCCCAACCAAGAATTTAGCCTATATTCCGACAAGTCATCACCAGATCCCACTTTCCAGCAGGGACACAGGTGGAATCCCTGGGGTGTATTTTCTGTTCCCCATCCAGTTATCCAGGTTGTGCTTAAAAAGGGTTAATAAGGTACTCTGCTTGATGTGGTGAGGGAATCTATTCCACAAAAGGGGATGTGTCTCTGGGACACAAATCTGTCCTGCCAACAAGTCCTATTGATGTCACAGACCAGGTAGAGGTCACATCTGTGGGTTACTTGAGTGAAGCTTGACTTACGGATATGCAGCAGTCCCATCAAGGTGGGGTCTGAGATTACTTTGTATGCCAGTCTGTAGGAGACTGAGTAGAGGGACAGGGACTTTAGCCTATCTGTGCAGGGTAGATGTTTAAGGCCCTGGATTTTCCTGATGAGACACCTCTGTGGTCTCTCCAGCTGCAGTATGTGCTTTGTGAGGTACATGCCAAAAGGGGCATTGTACTCAATAATGGGTTTTATAAGGGAAGAATACAGGGATGTTATGATCACCTTGTCCCTGGATGAGATGCCTTTACTAATGAGGTGGGCCATGTATAAAGCTTTCAATACAATGCAAGCAATATGGTGGTCAGCAGTCAGTTTGCTATCAACCTAGGTACTCATGTCCCTCACAACTGATTGCGTGCTTAGGGATTTATTATTAATTTGTGGGGATGTCACTCTCCCCAAAGGGGATGATGATGCATTTTTTGGCATTTAGTTTAAGGCTGTGTTTTTGCCACCAGTCATTTGTTTGGGTGAGACCCTCTTGGAGGATGCCCACATCACTAGGGAAATTTATAACAGCACCCATCAGCTTGCAGTCATCTGAAAACTTGGTCAGCCATATCCCACTGGTTTGGCCTGCACCTCAGAAAAGTATATCCCAAACAACAGAGGCCCCAAGACTGATCACTGGGGTACACCACTCATTATGGGTTTACTGCTTGAGATAGCTTCCCCTATTTCGACTAGGTGGGTTCTATCAGTGAGCCAGTCTGCTACCCATTTGGTAACATATGGATTGATGCCTAGTTTATAGAGTTTATCTATTATACCTGAGTGGGGAATAATATCAAAGGGTTTGGCCAGGTCAAGGTAGGTGGTGTGCACAGTCTTCCCCTAGTCCACGGCTTTGGTGACTGTCTCTAAGAATTCGACCAAATTTAACAGGCATGACCTCCCCTTGATGAAACCAAACTGTGTGGGATCGAGTGTTTGGAGGTTGCCAATGTCCTTGTTAATGAGGTCCATGATAATCTGCTCCATGGCCTTGCAGATCAGGCTAGTTAGGCTGATGGGTATATAAATTCCGGGATTGGTGGACATTCCACCTTTGTGCAAAGGGATGACAGTGGCTGTCCTCCATTCAGCTGGGATTACGCTTTGGCTGAATAGGATGCCTAATGGTGCTGCAAGTTCCTGCCTGTGTTCATGTAGGATGCAGCCTGGGATGTTATTGGGTCCCATGGAGGCTGTATTTTTTGCCTTTGAGAGGGCAGTGATGACTTGCTCTCTAGAGATAAGGGGAGGGGTGGCAGGTGCTAGGGATGTTCTGATTTACTGATGGGGGGACAGAGAGGTGAAGTTTTCACTAACCTGTCTGCCCGCAGGTTGGTTATATCTACGGTGTTTGTGTATGTGGTGTTCTTGATCAACAGTTCTGAGCAGACCTGGGTGCTTTCTTTGTGATTGCGGACATATGTGAAGAAGGCTTTATGATTGTCTTTAGTAGATGTGGCCAGTTGCAGGATTTCACTAGTGCTCTTATTTGCTTGTTCAGGCTAAAGGAGAGATTGCTTCCAATTAGGCACCTGCTCCTTCTTGGTCCTGGACAACAATTTTTTCCTTTTATTATAGCATTTATTTATTGCAGATGTCCATCAGACAGGTTTACTCTTCCTTGAGGAGGAGGATTTCATCCTGTCGGGTATTCCTGATTCCATGCAACTATATAAATGCTTGTGTAGTACTTTGGTGTAGGTTTGGACGTATGTGTCAGTTCCTATGGAGGGGGAGATGGCTGTGAAGCTGTTTATACCTTCCCTCAGGAGGTTGTAATCAGCTTTGAAGAAGTTTTTTTGCTCGACCCTTGCTGGGGGGAGGGGGGGCAGGGGATGGTAACTTAAAAAGTGACTGCTTTGTGGTCAGATATTACCAGGGAAGATGACACTGTAGGGATGCTGCAGTGGTTACTCGTGTTGGTTAATACCAAGTCCAAGATATTTTTACCTCTTGTGGGGGTGTTGACCAACTGGCCCAAGGCATTTGCATTGACAAAATCACGGAATCTGTGGGCATTTGTGTTTTGGCATGAGAATAGTTAAAATCACCCAGGATCAGGGAAAAGGGTTGCATTTTGATAGATTCGAAGAGGTTCAGATAGGTGGAGTAGGCATCTTGAGTTAAAGTTAGGGGCCTGTAGCTAGCTATGATTTGAATAGAGGTCTTGTCAGTTGTTAACTACACCTGAAGTGTCTAGACTAGCCTGGAAGTGCTTATGTCTTTGGATCTCTCCCTGAAAGGTCTTTTGCATATCCTCAAAACAAACTGTAGCAGAACTACTAGATCCAAGGATTTAAACATTGCTTGTGATTTAAGTAGTACGTGTAGGAGGACATGTATGTATCTCACAGAATTTCCATTCTATGGAATAGGCTTCCCATCCGTGCGAAGCAGCGTTCTTCCCTAACCCTATTCAAGCATAACCTGGGCCATTGGATGAGAAATCAGAAATTCATCCACGGTCTGATGCCTATGTTTCTGATGAATCATAGGCAGCAGTTAAATCATGCCCTAACTAACATATACCTCTTAAAACAACCTCCAAAGCAACATAGCCTGTGGGATACATTTGGGTTGCACGGATAGGCTTAGTTCCAGTTGTCATTAGTCTATCATATACCTCTGAACCTATGAATTTACTTGTTAGAACATATTTATTTGGTAAAATGAGGAGTTATTGTGGACCTGAGTAGCAAATCCATCCTGATCTGGTATACTTCTGGAATGTTGTAGTTGTCATATACTGTTGACTACAAAAGCCAACCCACAGCACAGTGCTATTTGGTTGTTAATCATTCATTTTCAAGTTGGAAACTGCAAGCATGGAAAATGGGAAACAGCTGGATTACACTTTAGCAGATGTTTCTTTTCCTTGATGTTTATGCAACCTCAGAGTTACCAAAAATAGCTTGCAGTGCATGGGAAGGCACAACCTTCCCACATGAAGGGTACAGGAAGCTTGCCTTCCAGCAATAATGCATATTTTGGAGTTCCTTTTTCTTTAGCATATTAGATCTGTAATATCACTCAGTGTATGTTTCAGTGAAAGCAGTTCATTGTGATACAATAAGCAGAGACTTTGATGAGTGTGGTCTTTCCATTGCTGAACTGGGACATTCAGTGACTTTGGTAAATAGATCAGAATCAGATGTGTTGTAACTCCTTATTCATGTGACTTAGGTACTTATTTACTTGTTCATTCATTCATTCATTCATTCATTTAACATTTGTTAACTGTAATAGTCTGGTTGGGCATTGCCTATTCTTTTCAGAGGTCTGAGTAAAACAGCTTTAAGCAGAAAACATTCAGATGATTACATGTAGAACAGAAGATTTAAAAAATAATCCATCACTATATGCATAGTTACAGATCAAGGTACACAATAAATATTATAGCACCATATCTCAGTTATGGACAAAGAGGTAGCAGTCATAAAAGAAAATCTAAAGCTGTTAATGCACAGTGGTATACAGTTTTAGACGTCTGATGCTTGAATTGAATAAGACTAATCACAACAAATGGTAAGAATAATAGAGCCAGTCACAGCACACAAAGGTATTTAAATACATTACAGTTGTACAGACTTATACCCATGGCTAAATAATCAGTTCAGTGAGTAGTAACTAGGATGGAATTCCTGACTATGCCATAGGCATTCCATGCTATCTGTACATTTCTGCTCTAGACTCATCTTGTAACCATATTTTTATTTGACAATCCTTTATATGTTGATTTGTAACAAGGTCATGGTTGAAAAAAGGGCTTTTGCAGTCCAGCTGACATCACCCTCCTATAAAAGAGATAGCTAGATAGACAGACAGACAGACAGACAGATAGATAGATAGATAGATAAAGACAGATGGATGATTTTTTTTCCTGATGTGTATCCCATAGTGGGCAAACAAGTACTAATCAGCTATTGTCACCAAAGTAAATTTTGATAAACAACAAAAGGCAAAAGAATGATTCTCATAGTATAACAGTTTTAAGTAAAAAGCAAGCAATGAGAATGGATAACCTTAAAACGGATACAATTATTTGGGGGCTCGATCTATAAAATGAGAAAGATATAGAAGACACAGGAAGCATCAACTGAAATATGCCAAGATACATTGCAGTTTCCAACAACTGGTGTTCCTTATATTCCACGTTCAGCAACACAAGTTTGAAAGTGGTGCATACAAGCCATCAGCTAAGTTCATGAGTCTCAACTGTACTGAATTCCTCAGTATTTTATGGGCCTGGGCTCAAAATAATAAGGTCCCATGAATTCCTGATTGGCACCTTTAAATCAGGATTTTGGCATGCAGACAAGTGTGCAGGAATCAATGGGGGGTGAGTGCCTCCCACTTTTAAGATCTTTCAAAAATAAATTAGAAAAACACTGTTGTGGTGGCGGCAACTTCTCCTTTAAGGAGGATGATGTGCATTTACTACTTCACTCCTGCAAACCTGACAAAATGCAGTTTTAATCATATTGAATAACCTGTCCATCACTATTTACTGTCACTTCAGCTGTGTTATATCTAGTAAGCAGCACTAAGTGTAGCTAACAACCATCCTTCCTGTTTACAAAAGTAGCCAACTGTCACCCCATTGGCTGCCAAAATAAGGAGGGTGCCAACCATACCTCTCTGTCTGCTGATGGCTTGAGACAGACTTGGTGTGGAAAGGGAATTTGGGTGGAGCACAGGTGCATGAGCCCTGGAGGTGTAGTAGGCATGTGTGGAGCTGGTACCGTGCCTTTTTTTTTTTTTTTTTTTGCTTGGAAGGGAAGAAATGGAGTTTGCGTTGGGTCCCTGTTAAAGTGATTAAACTTTCATAGGCAAAAGCAAATGTTAAAGATGACAAAAGATGCAAAAAAAACTAGATCTGAGCTTCCTTGATGAGGATGAAGTGCTGAGAGAGTGGAGAAGGAAAGGGCGAGGTGAGTAGGTGACAGTTCATTTTTAAAGAACTTGGAGAGATCAGCTATCAAGGCAAAATATCTGTGTCTGCTTCCATGTGCATTTACTTTTTTGCCCTGCTTATATGGCAAAAAAAAAAAAAAAACTTTGCTACAATCTCCTTGTGTTCTGACTGAATGTGCTTCTCAGCTGATAAGCATATTTTGGCACTTTTTAACTGTTCAGAGTTGAATAAAACAATTGAATTCAGTTCAGAATACATTTTGAATAAATTGCATTTACTTAAATTGTATTTGCTTTAATACTGCTACACACTCAAGTGTGCTAGCTTACACTGCGCTTGAATTGTTTTAGTGCTGTTTTACCTGCTTTTCTGCAAAATAAAATTCTAAATTCTAAGCTTGTTTCCTGCCTTTCCTAGGTTCATAGGTTCATACTAGGCTATCTGCCCGAGGGCATTTACAAGCCTAGCCCATAGTTTTGTGGCTTACGCCACCCCTTTAGTATGGGGAACTATACCCATTATTTTGCTGTGCCTCTGTCGAGCAGTGACACTGAGGTAATCCCTGGAGTATATCTGCGATCTCCCATCCATTGGTCAAGATTTCTCTTGAACAAGGCCAGCGAGGTGCTCTGCCTCACATATACCGGGATTTTGTTCCACAGCATAGGGAGTCTTTGGGTGATGAATCTATCCCTCCAGCACGTCCTATTAATAGCCGTGTCGAGGTTTAAGTCTCCGCCCTTGTGGCTCTGACGGATCTAGATTTTTGAGGTGAAGCATATTCATCAAATCTGGGTTTGACATGGCCTTGTATGTTAGGCAAAGGTCACCTCTGAGCAAGCGGTAGGCGACTGAATAGAGCTGGAGTTCTTTCAGTCGGGCAGCATAGGACAGATGTTTGAGACCCTTTATCCTTTTGGTGAGGAACTTTTGTGGCCTCTCCAGCTGCTGCAAGTGTCGGGTCAGATACATTCCGAATGGGGCATTGTACTCAATCATTGGTCTGATGAGTGATGAGTAAAGGGAGACTATGACCTCCCTTGATCTAGATGAGAATCCCTTCATGATAAGGTGGGCAATGTAGAAGGTCTTCCTAACTACTTTAGCTACATGGGTGTCGAATGACAGACTACTATCAACCTGGGTCCCCAGGTCCCTGATAACTTCTTCTGTGCTCAGTGGATTGCCACCTATTTGGTAGCAAGGGGTAACCTTGTTTTTCCCGAAGGGTATGACTATGCATTTTTTGGCATTTAACTTTAGGCCATGGCTCTGGCACCAGTTATCCGTTTCTGTGAGACCCTTCTGAAGGATATCTGTGTCAGATGTGTTTTCTACTATGGCCCAGTTTGCAGTCACGTGCGCACTTTGGCAGGCATAACCCTCCTGTGTTTGCTTGTACTTGGAAAAGTAGATGCCAAACAAGAGTGGGCCCAGGACTGAGCCCTGTGGTACACCACTTGTGACAGGCTTTGAGTCTGACATGGCGCCAGCAACTCTGACCCTGTGGGTCCTGTCACTCAGCCAGTTTGCAACCCATCTTGTGATGTATGGGTTAACATTTAAGCTGATGAGTTTTTCAATGATACCCGAGTGGGGTATTGTATCGAAGGCCTTCGCCAGATCGAGGTAGGCTGTATGGACTGCCTTTCCTCATCAATGGCTTTGGTGACTGTTTGAAAAAGTCAACCAAGTTTAGAAGGCATGATCTGCCTTTGACAAAGCCAAACTGGGATGGATCCAAAGTCTGCAAATTCCTATGTCTTTATTTATGAGGTCCATTATGATCCTCTCCATGGCTTTGCAGATAAGGCTTGTCAAGCTAATGGGCGGTAATTTCCAGGGTCGGTGGAGGCACCGCCTTTGTGAAGTGGGACCACAGTTGCAGTGCGCCACTCCTGGAGTGCGTATCCAGAGGTAAGACTATGATTAAACAGCTGTCCTAGCTGTGGGTTTAATTCCTCGTTGAGTTCGTGGAGCACACAGCCGGGGACACCATCAGGTCCCATGGATGCTGTGTTTTTGCTTTGGAGAGAGCAGTTCTCACTTGGGCGTTGGAGATGTTTGGGGGCTGCAATCGCTTGGTATAGATATCTCTCCTTTTGGGGAGGGGAGAAGTTTGCACTGAACCTGTCAGCCAGTATGTTGGCAATGTCTGTAGGATCAGTAATCTTCACATTATTTTGAACTAGTTCTGAGCATATCTGGGAGTTTCCTCCCAGGTTTCTAACATAGCTAAAGAAGGCCTTATGATTGTCTTTTGAGTCTTTAGCTATTTTTCTCTCAAAATTTGCTTTGGATGATTTTATGAGAGCTCTTAGTTTTTTACTTATAGTGATCGAGGGTGTCTTACCTTTTAAGGATTTTGCTCTATCTTGTAGTAGCTTCCTCCTTTTGTTGTAGAGTTTGTTAATGGCTGGGGTCCACCAGACTGGACGCTTGCCTTTGGTACAAAGAGTCTTTGTTTTGCTTGGGATTGCCTTATCCATGCAGTCCTGCAGGTGCTGGTAGAAGGCATTTGTAAGTGATTCAGCGGCTTGAGTACTGTTTTCCCGGCTCGGGGCCTTAAAGGAGACCACACTAGTCTTTAGAAGTGTGAAGTCGGCTTTCGAGAAGTTCTTTACTGTGGTCTTTTTATTTCAGGTGGGGTGGGATGAGGACCTCCAGCGAGATTAGTTTGTGATCTGATCTCACCAGTGAGGGTATACTTCGGTGTTGAACATTGTGCTCCCATGTTCGTGATGATGAGATCAAGTATGTTTTCTCCTCTTGTGGGGATGGTGACTAGTTGTTCCATGGCATTTGAGTTTATGAATTCCAGGAACTTTTGGGCTAGGGTGTTTGGGCTTGAGTAGTGTTCCCAGTCTATATTAGGGTAATTGAAGTCACCTAGTATGATGGTGTTTGGTGATACATTTATCCCCTCTAGTGTTTTCAGGAAGGCCATGTGAGGTTCCTGAGTTTGTGAGGGTGGCCTGTAACATGCTACAATTTGCAGAGCAGTCTTGCCTATGGTTAATTGCACCTGGATGGTCTCCGATGCATCGTGCGTTGCCACCAGTCTTGAGGTGTGGGTGTCCTTGATGAATATGGATACCCCCCCCTCCTTTCTTGGTATTGTCCGGATTTTGGGGCCGGAACGCATGATATGAGGTAAAACCTGATAGTGCTGGGGTGCTCTCAGGAGCCTTGAACCAGGTTTCTGTCACAGCACAGACATCGATGTTCTCCATACTGAGAAGGGCCTCGAGTGCGTGCATTTTGAGATTTAGTCTTCTGGCATTGAGCAGCATTACCCTTAGTTTGTTTCCTTTTTTGTGTTCTAGGGTGGTAGGTTTAGAATTTGAGCCTTGCCTAAATAAGGCACTATGGGGGTGGCAAGAGCCTTTGCCAATATCCGGAATCCCAGGGGTGACAGGTGCAAGCCGTCCCTTGCGAAGCAGCGTGGCTTGTCCAGCATGTCATCCCAGGCAGACAGACATTGGATCCCCTTTGAATGACACCAGAGTTTAAGCCAATTGTTAAAGCTGATCATCTTATCTCTGTATTGTGGCATCATTCTTGGTGAAGGTAGGATACTGCTCAAGGTCAGGGTCATACCTGCCTGGGCTACATAATCAGAGAGCTCCTCAATGTCTCTTTTCATGTAGTCCAAGGAGGTACGTCTCAGGTCGTTTACACCAGCGTGGACAATGACTGAGTCGTATTTGTACCTGCTGTTGAGAGACCTGAGTGCTTGCGTTATGTGGCGGATTCTAGCGCCCGACAGGCAGCTTACTGTGACCTTCTCCTTACTCAGTCTGGTGAGCGGGACGTCAGTGTGTCTGACTATGGAGTCACCAATGACTTCCTGTAACTACTCTAGTCCAGATACAGATTTGCTGTATCCAGGACTGTTTGTAAGTTTCTGAACCTCCCCCCCCAAGCCTTTCTGTGTTGGAGGGAAGCCTTCTAGCTTATCAGTGGGAGTGGTAAGCACTAGGTAGCCTATCTACCACAGGGGGAGTGGTTTCTGGCCCAGAAATTGTAGTATATTGGCCGTTTGGGCAGTTTTTTCCATCTCTTTCACCTTTCTGGTTTAAAAGCCCGCATTTGCGCTTTTACCCCCTTTCCTGTAACTAGTTTAGTCCAGATACAGATTTGCTGTATCCAGGACTGTATGTAAGCTTCTGAGCTCACCAAACCTTTCTGTGTTGGAGGGAAGCCTTCTAGCTTATCAGTGGGAGTGGTAAGCACTAGGTAACCTATCTTCCACAGGAGGAGTGGTTTTTGGCCCAGAAATTGTAGTTTATTAGTCATTTGGGCAGTTTTTCCATCTCTTTCAACTTTCTGGTTTAAAAGCCAGCATTTGCGTTTGTTTTCCACCTTTCCTATAACTAGTCTAGTCCAGATATAAATTTGCTGTATCTTGGACTGTTTATAAGCTTCTGAGCAGTGTCAAAGTCTGCTCTTCAGTTTTTCCCTTACATCTACTAGTTCTCCTTTCCTGCATTTTTACTAGCTTATTAATCTAGCACTTTACCAAACTTCTTGTAGCAATTATTGTAGCATACAAAAGTGCTACCAGCACTAAATGTTCTACAAGGAAATGGCTCCAGTAATTATTATTAAAGCCCACCCCTCCAGGCATGTCTAAAGGTCAGTTCCCTGTGCTTTCTCCTATTAACTTGGTGAACCTGGGCATCCTGAGACCAAGTAGCAACTGCCTCATGTACACTGACAACCCTCTCCTCTTACCTCCCAACACTCAGACTTGTGAAAGATGCACTTATATATCCAAACTGGAAGCCACACACTCTCCAGCCAAGACCGGAATAGCTGGTCAAGATGAGAAGGTCAACACTTGCACCACACCACATGGAACATATAGCCCTCCAGATCACACGCCAGCAATGCCTTCACATAAAAACACAAACCACATACCCACCTTTGCAGAGGCTCTCAATAAAAATCTACCCAAGCAGCAGAGCCCTACAAGGCAGAAACTCACTCGACTACCACAACACAACACTAATCACGAGGCACATAACTCTCTTAAACAGTGTGCCACTCAACCAAAGCCCCTGAGGCAAAACAGCATGCCCAATACACTAGTCATAGGTGACTTGATAGTGAGGCACACTGATGGCCCACCCACTCTTGAATAAGGAGGAAGTAACAGTCAGCTGCCTGTCAGGTGCTAGGATCTGCCACATAACCCACACACTCAGGGTCCCTCAACAACAAGTACAAATATGACTCTGTCACTGCACATGTGGGTGTAAATGATCTGAGATGTACCTCCTTGGACTACATGAAAAGAGACATGGAGGAGCTCTCAGATTATGTAGCCCAGGCGGGTATGACCCTAGCCCTGAGCAGCATCCTACCATTACCCAGAAGGATATCACAGTACAAGGAGAAAATTATTGATTTCAACAATTGTCTAAGTTTCTGGTGTCAATCTCAGGGGATCCAGTATTTGTCTGCCTAGGATGACATGACTGACAGACCTCGATGCTTTGCCAGAGGTAGCCTGCATCTATCACCCCTGGGCTTCTGGATATTGGCCAAGCTCTTGCCACCCATATAGTGCCATTTTTGGGTGGTGTTCCACAGACCAAATTACCACCATAACAGCTACAAACAAATGAAATCTGAGGGTCATGCTGCTAAACGGTAGAAGTCTAAAATCTCAAAATCCACTCGCTCGAAGCACTCCATAAAATGGAGAACATTGACATTTGTGCCATAACAGAGACCTGGTTCAAGGCAGCAGAAAGCACCCCTGCACTACCAGGCTATAACTCATTCCACACCTTTTGGCCCCAGACCGTGGACTGAAGCTCCAAAGGCAGTGGTGTTTCCATATTCATAAAGGATGCACACACCTCCAAACTGGTAGCCCAACATAACGCATCTGAGATACTTCAGGTGCAGCTAACATTGGGTAAGACACCAATTCTGGTTGTAGCCTGCTATAGGTCCCCAACCATGTCCCAAAACTCACACTCCACGTTCCTAAGCACCCTGGCGAATATTAAGGTCAAACCTAACACTCTCATACTGGGTGAATTCAACTAACCCTCCATTAACTGGGAAAACTACTTGTGTACCAATACACTTGCCCAACGTTTCCTGGAATTCATTAATTCCCATGCCCTACACCAGCTTGTTCTTACCTTCACTAGAGGTAGCAACATCCTTGACCTGGTATTACTAACATGAGCGACTGTTGCTCTACACCAATAGTCAACTCCTCCCTGGTTAGATCCAACCACAAACTAATCACCTTGGAAATCCACATCCCTCCCACCCCCCCCACCCCACCCCCACAAAGGTAACCACCATGAAAAACTTCTCCAAAACTAACTTTGGGCTCCTAAAAACAGAGGTGGCTAACTTCACAGCACCCATGCAAATGGAGATCAGGTGCATGACCACCGAATCATACAACAATGCACTGTACGTACACGTACACAAATGCATGGATCTCGCCATACCCAATAAAACCAAGATGCTCTACTCCAAAAAAGGAAGCCAGTCTGGTAGTCCCCACCCATAAACAAACTCTACAACAGAAGGAGGAAACTGATGCAGAATAAGGTGAAGTCCCAAGACTGGAAAAACTCCCTTAGCAGCCTCAACAAAAAGTTGAGATCCCTCATCAAACCATCTTACGCTAACTATGAAAACAGAATTGCAGAAGATATTAAAGACAACCACAAGGCCTTCTATAGTTATGTAAAGAATCTACACAGCAATACCCAGATTTGCTCTGAGCTACTGCACAATGGTACTTCGTATACTGAGCCAACAGACATTGCCAATATACTGGCCAACAGATTCAGTGCCAACTTTCCCCCTCTCTTATCCACAAGGGACCAGTCACAATACGAGTAGATTGCCAAGCGCCCAGTATTAGTGCTGCACAGGTTAAAACAGCACTGTAGAAGGCCAAGAATTCAGCTTCTATGGGACCTGACAATATCCCTGTCTGTATTCTACATGAACTACAGAGTGAACTGGCAGCTCAGCTGTGTGCTTTTCAATCACAGCCTCACCTCAGGCTTTGTCCCTGCTGAATGGCACACTGCTACAGTCATCCCTCTCACAAAGGAGGAGCAACTAAAGACACTGGGAACTATCGCCCTGTTAGCCTAACGAGTCTGATATGCACATCTATGGAACACATCATCATGGACCTAATAAACAAGGATATAGGGAATCTCCAAACTCTGGATCCCACACAGTGTGGTTTTGTGAAGTGTAGATCATGCCTGCTCAACTTGGTCAAATTCTTTGAGTCAGTCACCAGAGCTATGGATGAATGCAAGGTGGTTCATACAGCCTACCTTGATCTGGCCAAGACCCTTGACACCATTCCCCACTCAGGAATCATAAAAATAACTCACTAAGCTAGGCATCAACCCCTGTATCACTAGGTGGGTTGCAATCTGGCTCACAGGTAGAATCCACAGTGTGGAAGTAGCTCACTCCAAGTCAGACTGCCCACCAGTCATGAGTGGAGTCCCACTCATAGATAGTGGAGTCGGTCCTGGGTCCTCTCCTGCTTGGTATCTACTTCTCTGAAGTCCAGACCAACATGAAGGGACTCTGGCTGACAAGGTTCGCACATGATTGCAAGTTGGGAGGTATTCTTAACTCCCCAAGTGATGCTGACATCCTGCAGAAAGGCCTCACTGAGACCAACGACTGGTGTCAGAACCATGGCCTTAAGCTCAATGCCAAAAATGTGTCATCATCCCCTTTGGAAAAAACCCAGTTCCTATGAATTACCACATCGATGAACACAGAAGGCGTTATAAGAGATCTGGGAACACAGGTTGACAGCAACCTCTCTTTTGACCACCACATTGCCACTGTGATCAGAAAGTCCTTCTATGTAGCACATCTCATTACTAAGGGTTTTGCATCCAGGAAGAAAGAGGTCATTGTCTCCCTCTACTCTTCCCTCATTAGGCCAGTCATTGAGTACAATGCCCCATGTGGCATGTACCTCAGTAAACACTAGCAACAACTGGAGAGGCCACAAAAGTACCTCACAAAGAGGATCCTAGGCCTTACACACTTGTCCTATATGGACAGACTAAAAAAACTCCAACTATTCTCGGTCTCATATCACTTACTTAGAGGCGATCTCTGCTTGACTTACAAAGCCATTTCTGACCAAGCTTTGTTAGAAATGCTGCATCTAAAGAAATCCCAATCCCTCCACACCACACACTCCAGAAACCTCAACCTCATTACCACAATTAACAGAACATGCTGGAGGGACAGGGTCATAACCCAGAGACTGCCCATGCTATGGAATAGACTTCCCATACATGTCAAACAGAGCACCTCGCTGGTGCTGTTCAAGTGAAATCTTGATGAGTGGATGGGAAATAGAAAATTCACCCCAGGGATCACTCCAGTGGCTTTACTCGACAGAGGCACTGGGAACTAAGGTCGGGTGGCATGATGTCAGGGTAATCCTATGGGCTAGGCTTGTAAAGGCTCCAGGGCTATTAGCCTACTACACACCTATGATCCAAGTATTAAACCTGTGGATATCTTGTTTTCCCATCTTAACAGCCACATTGAATTTCTTAGCACCTTTTTAGTTTTGGTTCCCTCAATTTTGTATGCATTATCGAGTCTGATTGTAGTACAGCTCATGTAAGGATCTACAATTCTCACACACATAATTCTTTATAACAAGGTTATTGTTCCTTGTTGCTGTTCACCATTCAGAGGCTGTTGCTTTGCATCTCAAAGTAAAACATTTGATGTGTTTTTGTGTAGATATCATTTGACATATGCAAGTATTTCTTTCCTGCTGATAGACAGATAATCTGTACTTGATTCCCGTTTTCCCTGAGCCTATTATACCTGTGAAGTAGCACATCTGACTGCTGTTGCATTTATTTTTGGGTATCTGTTACTCATTAACCACGTCATACTGCTTTTTTTTCTGTCTTGCAATGTGTTCGGAGTCATGCATTCCTGATTGGGAGTAAGAACTTCAGTAATCTTGTGGCCTGTATTGATGCGCATGCTGCACTCTTACCAATGTTCATCACATGAAACAGTAAAGTAAGTCTCACTGCAAGAGGTCCTCCTGTTTGACTCTTGTCTGGGGTTGCCTTTTGTACAGAGTCTGCATGTCCTCCCTGCATTTGCGTGGGTTTCCTCTGAGTGCGTCGGTTTCCTCCCACATTCCAAAGGCATGCGGAAGTGGATTGGACATTCTAAACTGGCCCTAGGTGTGTGTGTGCGTGTTTGCCTTTTGTGAAGGTTGGCGCCAGGCTGAGAACTTGACACTGTAAAACTCCACTGATATTTGTTCTGCAGACTGATGATTCACTGCGGCAACCCCTAATGGGAGCAGCTGAAACACAAAAAAAATGAAGTCCCCTCTGCTATTTATTTTATCACCTAAGGTTGTAAGTAAAAAATCTCCTGTTCACCCACTTACCTAGTACCTAGTTATCCCATACACAGATTTTCAGTTTTGACATTTACTCAGTTTTTTATCAAACCTAAGGTAAATGTGATCTTCAGAAAAGCACACTTAAAACATTTAAGGCTATTTTGAATGACAGTCTTGTCATCAATACATCAAAATGGTACTGTTGTCTGTGCTTAGAATCTCTGTTCAGACTAAACTGAGATTGTGTCACAGTCCTTGTTCTGTGCTATCTACAGATCAAAACGGGTAATTGTTTTTGTGCAGTGAAAGTTAGAGTAAAGTTTTTATTATGTGTTTTTAGTAAGTGCGTTTGTTACATATGAAATAACTTATGGTCAAGAAGTAAAATTGTGCAGAACAGAAGTAAACAATCTTGTGTTTTCTCCTGGATCACCCTAAACTGATATGAAGGATGGGACTGTCAGGGATATCACAAAGTGAGAGACAATCTACAAATTTTGCAGCTTTGGTCCACAGCAGGAAGGTTGGGTAGGAAAGAAGACAGTAACCCTTTGAAGATCAGCCACTTGGGTGCACAGTTCATAAACATGTACAAATTCTTTGAAGCTGTAGTAAGATACTTAACATGAGGTTTAATAAATGCAGTCCAGATTCCCCTAACTTCCATAAAATCATTTTGATCAAAATTGTCCCCTCCAGTTGTTTAACATATTCCAGGCTCTGAATATTCAAAACAACACATGTGAGCACACACTTTAAAGAAATAGCTGAGTACTGACCTCTCAGTTTTTTACTTTTTGTGAGCTCCTTGCAGATGCCGGTCTAGTATTGTTTTAAGCAGCCAGACCAGTAGTTGCTGGAAATGCACATAATAGCAGTAAATACAGTCAGAGATTAGGTTTTGATAGTCCTTAATGAACTGCAGCAAACCATTGCAATGAACAGATGTTCAGCTCATACCTCTGAAAATGTGGCAAAATTGTATTGAGTATTCAGACTGGTGTTTTGCAAACTTCGGTTTATTTAAGTAACCCTTCCAATATATTTCTCTTAAATACTCAACATAATTTATCATTCACAATATTTTTAATGCTCTGGATGCAACGTCTCTTATGCATTGTCAAAATTCTCACTAATATGGGTCTATATCATATGAGTGAATAGGAAAAACCATGAATGCTCATAATCTTGAAAGTACTGGACCTCAAAGTGCTTTTTCTGAGATCGCGGTACAGTGAAGAATGGAATATTTGCCCTTTCCTCACTGTAGTGCGATCTCGGAGTTGGAATATATATTTTGCAGGTAGCAAGTTCAAGATCCGGTACTTTTGAGATTGTGAGCGTTCATGGTTTTTCCTATTTGCTCCTATGATATAGACCTCACCAATACTACTAGCATGCTATATGCTGCAAACCACTGTAATAAAGCTTGCAGATTTATCTTATTTGCATAACCTAGAAGTCATCACTGCCTATTGCTTCAGAAAACACTCTGGTATCTTGCGACAGGCTGAATAATTTTAGTTCTTGTTACATGTTGTTGATATGTAAATTAGTGAACCTATAGCATCACCCCCCTGCCTCATTACTGTTTAAACTGACGGTTAGTACATCTAAATAATTCCCTCGGAGATAACAGTGAGAAACTCTCACTCTTAGACACTCAGATAACTCATAGGAAAAACAGCTTTTACTATGACTGGGCCTGCTTACTGGAATCAGTTACCCTCTGAAATCAGAAACCAAAAGCCAGAAGGAACATGTTTTTGCTACATGTGAATGCACATTTTTCAGAGATAATGGTTTTACTTAAATACCTGCAAAATTGTTTTAACTGATGAGTTCATACGAATTAGTTGTATTTTGCAAAGCTATTATAGTTTTATTGTGTTTTAAGTCTTTCTAACTATACAGTTTTACTGTATCTTTAGCTGATTGTATTAAAGTAAGACTGTTGTGCCATCATGCTTTATTGAATCAAGAACAACGATGAGCTATTATGTTTGAATCAGGCATGTGTCATCTCTAAATAGTGTAGTGTCAAATGCTTGTATTCCTGTAGCTTAACATTTTGAGCTCTACAAGGAGTCTGCATCATGTCCCAATCCACGCACCTAGTTAACAAATGGATTAAAAAATAAATAAAAAAGTCTCACAATAATTTTCACTAAAAAAGATAAACCTTTTGTTAACTTGATGAGTGGCTAATCCATGCTGGATCCTTTTAAGCCACAACCTTGGCCAAAACCCCAAAATGCATAAAAGATTTTTATGCCAGACTTTACATTAAATAAAGCCAAATGAAATACATTTAAAAGCATGAGTACTAATTTATAATCATAACACTAATACAGACTGCAATATGTGTGGCTGCATGTATGCATCTGTGTTGTTAGGGAGGGAAGAAATGAATATGACCAAGGACAGCTTAAATCAGTGCCAGAAGAGTAAGGAAATGTCCACCCTAGTTGATAGACTTAGTGAAGTAACAAAGGCTACTATGTAAGTATGTATGAATGTATGTATGTACTTAATTGTGCAACACTAAAATGAAAAGTAAACGCATTGCAATTAGTGCATATACCTCAGGATATTTACAAAATAGTACAAGCATAGCTGTTATCTACTTGGCTGCAAAGTTTTAAAGATGAAGGGCACTTCCACTCAGCAAAGAAGGGGGATAACCATATCTAAAAGACAGGAGTAGTTGACATATACCAGTGATGCAGTTTGTTGGTGACTTTATTTTTACTGATGTGTTTACAAACTGATATCTTCTTTTAGGAACCCAACGATAAATCCTACAACTCATAACTTCAAGGGAGTTTTGCATTTTTGGGAAAATGCTGTCATGTTAGCATGATTATTAAATGGAAAATGCCTGATTAACTAGTTTAAGGATGTCTGTCTGGCTGAAGTAATTTCACTGTTCTCTCTGTGCCAGACCTCAAGTCATAATGTTATATAAATAAAACACTATTGTTCTGGTTACATTCTGTGTTATTGTCTGTTTTTCAATTTGAGTTTGAATGCTATTATCCCACAATTCCAATGGGGTGGGCAGGGTTACATAATTACACACGCAAATTTTATGTTAATCAGCATCCAGCTTTTTGGCCAGTTGTACCTACTTTTCAAGGGCCTTTGTCTAGATTTTTGATGATTCCAAGATGAGAGGTATGGCCAAGTTGTATCTGCAAGAACAGTAGCTGGAAACCTTTAACAGCCCTGCTGACCCCAGAATAAAAGGCAAAAATGCATGTGCATTTATTGCACCAAGCATAAATAAATGTAGTGCCCTATCTATTACTACTTTATTTGGTAACAACTATCAGATATAACATGTAAGACCATACAAGATGGGTCAAAACAGGAAAATACATCATTCTACTCTGTATAAAATCATGAACAAAACAGGCAGACCTGTAAGGTAAGGTAAGGATGTAAAGCAGTACAGTGGTTCTTACAATTTTACTGTTTTTTGCCACATGGCTTCACTGCTTCCTGAAAGCCACACTTCCTGCAGTCTGCTTACAAAGAGATAATCAACAGCACGACATGCACCATGACATAGTAGTACATTTCACTGGCTAAAGTCAAGTTTCACTTGTTTCATGAAATGCTATCCAACAGATGACTACTCTGGTAAAAAATTCTGATGACTAGTATTAAAAATAGGAACAGTACTATGATGTCTGTGTGCTCAGAAAAGCATAGCAGATAACAAATGGTGAGGTAATTTAAAGGACAACAAACAAGTATGAAAACATGGAGGGCCTTAAAATGTTTTAACTATCTAGTATTATTTTAATGTGGGGTCAGACTAAATTCAGAAGGATGATGGTCAATGATCATGTGTGCCTGACTGCAAATCAGTGGAAAAATAGTATGTTAATCCAATACTTGGATATTCAAATGTGTAAGTGTGTGTGTGTGTGTGTGTGTGTGTGTGTGTGTGTCTGTAAAATGCATGTGTGTGTGTGTGTGTGTGTGTGTGTGTGTGTGTGTGTGTGTGTGTGTCTGTAAACTGCACGTGTGTGTCTGTAAAATGCACGTGTGTGTGTGTCCCTGTGTGTGTCTATAAAATGCATGTGTGTGTGTGTGTGTGTGTGTGTGTGTGTGTGTGTGTGTGTGTGTGTGTGTGTGTGTGTGTGTGTGTGTGTGTGTTTGTGTCCCTGTGTGTGTCTGTAAAATGCATGTGTGTGTGTGTGTGTGTGTGTGTGTGTGTGTGTGTGTGTGTGTGTCTATAAAATGCACGTGTGTGTGTGTCTGTAAACTGCACGTGTGTGTGTGTGTCTGTCTGTCTGTAAAATGCACGTGTGTGTGTCTGTGCATCTGTGTGTGTGTGTGTTTGTGTCCCTGTGTGTGTCTGTAAAATGCATGTGTGTGTGTGTGTGTGTGTGCGCGCGCCTGTGCATCTGTGTGTGTGTGTGTGTCTGAAAAATGCATGTGTGTGTGTGTGTGTGTGTGTGTGTGTGTGTGTGTGTGTGTGTGTGTGTGTGTGTAATGGAATACCAAAACAATTCTGTGTTATCTCAGGAAAACCATGAAGCACTTTCCTATTGTCTGATAGAGGCTTCACTATGACATAGCTGATATAACAGGAAGGACCTGGAGATCATTAACAGCTGAATGACTTGGTATTCAATGAGGACCAGGACTACATTACAAAGATCTGCTGTGCTCAAGTGTCACATAAAAAACATTAAAACAAAAGTATAATGCCTTAGGCATTTATTATTCTGGTTTTCTGGCAAGATTTTAACTTCTGAGGTTCCTACAGATAAACTGTGCTGAAAACAGCAGGAATGACAACAGTAGTGTTAAGGAAAAGGGATGAACCCAGGAAGGTGGTAATAAGACCAGCAACCACTTTATTGCAAAGACCAGAAGTCAAGTACTTTTGTCTAGTAAAAGACTTCTTCAGAACTGCCATACTGAACACAAGACAACAATTAAATACATACATTCAAAAGTCATGTGATGTCATTGACCAATAGTATTGTTAAAAATTAAAATACATACATATTTGCATATGTAAAGTACCAAAAAATATGATATGTAAAATATGA
The DNA here is from genome assembly GCF_019279795.1 of Protopterus annectens. Lineage (NCBI taxonomy): Eukaryota > Metazoa > Chordata > Ceratodontiformes > Protopteridae > Protopterus > Protopterus annectens. The sequence goes on along the minus strand of NC_056733.1, from coordinate 1,089,096,056 downwards.
AATGACCTAACTCTCTATTTACCTTATACCTGGTGCAAGTAAAACAAAGAAAGTTTATTTGTATACTACAGGGTATGACAAAGGATGTACCATCCCTTATGGTTTTAATGCTTATGAAATTGTGGATATTATTAAAAGTAATTGGCTTTTGATTTCAGCAATAACTGACTTGGCTAATATTTTAGGAAAAATTCCTAAAGTGTTTTTTCGTAAAAATAAGTGTTTTAAGGAAATACTTGAAAGACAAACATATAGATCTTACAGTAATCTTCCTAGAGGTATGTTTAAATGTGAACACTGTAACCAATGCTGACAGGTTTCAGACTGTGATTCTTTTATTATTAACAATTGGAAGTTTACAGTGAGCACACACTTTAACTGTGAGTCAAGTT